>NC_081411.1:710994451-711294451 GCF_030272615.1 Cryptomeria japonica | reverse complement strand
TAAGAATACAATTCAATCACTCTGCATATAATTGACATTATACAATATGACTTGCCACATATCAAAGCAATTCACATAAGTAATTCATCATAACCCTCATAATTTAATCCATTCATAATATATGCAACATATTTCTAGCATCATAATAAAGTCCCGCAAATCAAATAATGACATACATCGTCTCAATGTTACCCTATTCTAGGATCATATAAAATTCTATATCCACAAAACATAGAAATGAAGCATCAATATATCAATGTTATCAAATTCATGGGATCATATAAAGTTCTATATCCATAATGCATAAAAATAAAGCATCCATAATAGTTCCAACATGAAAATCACTAAAAAGGTAGGATGGGTCGGGGTAGGGCCTCACAAATGACCCTTATTATCAATGATCTAAGATTAGTAGGATGATAGGATTATAAGCTCCTGTCATGACAATTGAGCATGCTCAATTGATATAATACTCACATTGAACCACATACCAGTAAATGCTTCCAATATATTAATCTCAAAAGGTTCAAATAAATTTAGGTAGGTAGTCGAGTTAGTGGTGAGAAGTAATGAATTAGAAACATTGTAAAAGGAATTAGATAAGGTTGATTGTAACATCTTTATGAAATGTAAACAAGAAAACTAAATGCTGATATTGAACATGTGACTACTTACATGTGGCCAATGTAATTGCACCTACCACTAATGTGCAATAGATTGTTGTTACATGTTGAATGTGCACAAATGGTTACACATGGAAACATTTCCTATTAGCAGTTTTGCAAATATCTTTCAATAAAAGATACGGGAAAAAAATTGTGTAATGTCCCCTCTCTAAGCCTAGTTAGCTTGGTGACTGTTAGCTAATTCCTCAGGTTCCTGTAGGATAATGTGGTTGGTTAGGGAACTCCACAATTCTTTGAGTAGTTGCAATTCAGTTTATTCAACATTCCTATTTGTGGCTTTGAGTTCTGTCGACAATGAGATTCATGGTGAGTAGTTGCAATTCAGTTTATTCAGCATTCCTATTTGTGGCTTTGAGTTTTGTTGGCAGTGAGATTCATGGTGACGTTTTTAGATGCCTTTTTAGACACTCAGACTATGCTCCACATTTCTTAGAGCACATGGTTATTTTTAGAAATTCGTTGTTTCGGCACCAACATTGTCCAGGCTTGGCATCAATTTCATCCTAACACACTCAGTTTCAATATCCAATTCCTTGCTGATGCTTTCAGCAAGATAGGTGGATTATTTTAAATAAATGCTTAAGTTATATTGTTTTAACTTTATGTTATGCTTAAGTGTTTATTTTAAAGTAAAGTGACTTAGACCCTCAGAAAAGTGAGTGCCCAAGTTGTGACGAAAAAATATTTAATAAAGTAAAACTTTATTTCCTAAAAAGGGCATTGGGTTATGGAGGAGTATAAAAGGGCATGTTTGAGCTCATCTGCCTATGTTTAGAATTTATGTTAATTTTATGCTATTGGATTTTCTTTAAGAAACTTTTTGAGGATGAAAAACCTCTTGAAGAATATCATCCACAGTGGTGAAAGAGAATTGTATTTTGAAACCGTTGAATGAGATTGTGAAGGGATTTATTGCAGATTTCTGGAGTTTGTTGTGAATGGTTTACCATGTAAATTTGTGGAGATTGTTTGAATAATAAATTTACAATTGAGAGTGATCATTAAGGCTATGATGGAGGTGTGGTCTGGCCACTCCTACATAGTCACATGCATTTTTGAAGACTGCTTGATGGGAATTTGGGCCTCTTTATGAGGCATCTTAGCTTACAAATGAAGTGTTTGAGCTTCTAGATGGTAGCTTCTCCCTTTGGGGTGAGAAATATGGACATTAGTAACCCTTGGTTAAATTGCATATAAGTGGCATCAAAGGAAATCAGTAGGTTTCTCACAATCCATTCAAGGAAAGTTGTCATTGGAAACTGGAATAGGTGGATTTCCAACTATCTGTATTGTTGTACTTGACTTATTCTCAGTTTTGTAGTAAGAAACAGTTATGAGGATGTTCAAATACCATGTTAAAGTTGATTTAGCCATTTGGGTATTGGTGTAAATGCTCCTATATTGATTTATGGTTGAGTTACAAGGTCTAGTATTGCTATATATGTTCTTTATCAGACCTAAAACTCACATGCAACTCATGAGTGTGTTTGAAATATTGATTATTTGATGATTTTCCCATCTGGGTACTTGACAAAACATTTCTGTTTTATTGCACTCTTCTATTTGACATTGAAGAAATAATAGAACAATAACTTGATCACATGGGTTTGATATATTTATTGTTGTTGGCTATTATAATTTATTTTCAAGGTTGGTTATTAGTTATTACGTTGGTATTGGAGCTTGGAGCATCTTGCCAGCCTATTGGGTATGAGTAATTCATCCTAGCACTCATCACTATTGTTGTTGGCTGTTATAATTTATTTTCAAGGTTGGTTATTAGTTATTACGTTGGCATTGGAGCTTGGAGCATCTTGCTAGCCTGTTGGGTATGAGTAATTCATCCTAGCACTCATCACTGTTATCTGCGGAGAAATAGATCGAATCCTAACCTTGTCACTCAACCAAAGATAAAACAAGTAGAAGAAATAGTTGCAGGGTCAATGGGGGACATAGATGGAAGAATTAGCAGAGAGCCTTTTGATATGGGATAAAGGAGACCTGAAATATCTAGTTTGGAAAATATGGTAATTGATCTTGCTAGAGCATAATAGCAAAGGATAACTTAGCTAATGATAGGGGTACTCATCAAAACACTTCTATTGGATTAGTCAACTCTAGACCTCTTGTGTCTGATTTTATAATCCTCTAGGAGAGAATGAACTAACTGATCAAGAACTTCATAGGCAAGCAGTGAGGGATCAAAGAGCATTAGGAGATGATTTTTTTGGCTGAAATGCCATTTCTAGATTACTTACCTTTTAGGGAGAGGCATAGAACCCATGGAGGTGAAGGTGGAAGGCCACAAAACCATGATTTGTAGAAGGTGACTAATTTGTCTATTCCTTATTTTGACAGGTGAAAAAAATATATATTTATTTTCAATTTCATCTGAACCTATGGTTGAAGATGAAGCAATCAAATATGCAACTTTACATTTGGTTGGTGGTACCTGTTGTGACCTTTCTCACACATCACCCCATTGAGAATGGGGACCCTCTCCTTTGCTACTTTCTAGGGTTTTTGTTAGTATCCTGTGGCCTTCCGCCTCAGTTTTGCTCAGTTCTGTCAAGTTTTGAATAGTTTGACTCTTAAGGATTGCGAGTCAGGTTTTGCAAGCCAAGTGATAATAGAGTCTAGACACTGTCAAAGTGCCCAGAAACAACAAAGGAAGAAGAATGCAATTGATTTGAGCAAATTCAGACAACTTTCTATTTTTGGCTTTTCCCTATTTTTTAGGAAGTTTTGTTTTTGGCATTTTTAGCTCGATCCCTGAGATGGTTATTTTTAGAAAGTTTTCCCTATTTTTTAGGGATGTTTTCTTTTTGCTTTTTTAGAGTGGGGACCTTGGGTTTACACTAGCACCATTGACCTACATTGATCGCGGTTGAAAACTTTCAAGTTTTTACCCAAAAAGCTAAGTTTCTATATTTTAGGGGCCATGACGCTTTGGATGGGTTACCTGAGTGTGGATTTCAAATATCATTTTAATCTGGCAAAAATTGAAGAAGTTATTCAATTTTAAAGTTTTCCAAAAATTTCCAAGTTTGGCTAATGGTGTTTAATGTTGTGACAGGAGCTTCTCAAACTTTGTCCTCATGGAAGGGAAGCATGGCCATGATCTTCATGAAGTCTGCCCCCCTTGGTGCCATAAAGATAGAAAAGTCCGCCATGAAGGTGAACTCCAAAAGTCCGCCCAAGGTGCAACTCCAAAAGTCCACAATGAAGGTGAACTCCAAAAGTCCGCCCAAGGTGAAACTCCAAAAGTCCGCCCGAGTTGCAACTCCAAAAGTTCACCCCACTCTTGATAGAAAAGTGGCATGAGCCAAAAAGTCTGCCCAAGCATTGGAACATGTTTCAAAAAGTCTGCCCAAGGTGAAGGTGCATAAGTATCACAAAGTTCGTGCCATGATGGAGAAGGTGCAAGGAAGTCTCAAAAGTCCGCCCAACGTGAAGTAAAAAGTGCATAAGTCTCAAAGTCCACAATGGAGAAGAGACAAAAGTCCACCCTATGGATGATAGAGATGGTGCAAGGAGGTGAACAAAGTCCGCCATCCATGGTTCCTAAAAAGTCTGCCCATGATGCAGACTCACAAAAAGTCCGCCCTACTATTGATAGCCTTGGAGCATGAGCCAAAAAGTCCTCCCTCCAAAGTGCATATGTTTGAAAAAGTCCGCCCAAGCAAAGTGGTGTGTAAACATGAAAAATTCCGCCCAAAAAACTCTGGTCAAGAAGTGAGGGAAATAACAAGGTTAAAATATTATCAAGTCAAATAGAGTCTGCCTAGGCTGCAAGAAACAAGCTTCCTAAAGTCCGCCCTACTACAAATGGTTCTCAAATTTCACAAAGTCTGCCATGTGCAAGGAGAAGAGGGAGAGAAGTGATGAAGTCCTCCCTTGGTTAAGTGAATGGTGCACAACCTTGGTGAAGTCCGTCCAAGAGAATAGTCAAGGTGCACATCCTTGAACAAGTCTTCCTAGAGCATATTAAATGGTGCATCAAATCAGTGAAGTCCACCCAATTTGCAAGGTAATGTGGTGCATGAAATCTGTAAAGTCCACCCTGCTGCAAGTAAAGCTCACAGTGATCAAAAAAGTCCACCCTATGGTTAAGATCTCAAGCATAAGAAGATGGTGCCTAACTCTCAAAAAGTCCACCCTACATCAACATTTGATGGTTCCCAACTCTAAAAAAGTCTGCCCTCTAAAGGATCTGGTGCAGGGGAATCTCTTCAACAAGATAATAATGCAACTGATGATGAATGCTAGGATCTTAGGGTCATTGTGAATGTCTTTTGTGTGTGAAATTTTTATGTATTCAATAAAGACCCCAACATGTAAACCAATGTCACAAATTAGGCATCTTGATAAGCCAATTTGGACAATTTGGTCAATAGGGGTAGTAGGATGTTTGTTTTGGTGTTTGATAGGTTTTTAGGGTGTCTTAATGGTTTTTGGTTGATCCAAGTTGTGTGGATCCCAATCTCGTGGTGTTTGACAACTTTTGTGTCAAAATGCAACTTTTGAGAGCAAAAGTGCAACTTTTCAAAGTTGGGTTGTTGTAAGCCTCTCAATGGCTCCAACCTCTTCAAAATTTAGTTGGAAACTATTGGAGAGGTCTATAAACCTTGTGGAAATTATTCCCAAGGTTACATTGATTGTGGTTTGAAGTTTGGAAGCAAATAAACACTGAATAAATTGAGTTTTCCCAAAATTTTTGAGTTTGCAGAGATTGTACATCCTTGTATGACTTGAATTGGACAAAACCATTCATGGAGTAGTTGGAGGGTTGAATCAAATTTTATTTGGTGGTGGTCTGAGGTCCTAAACATTTGTGAGTAAGGATAACCCTTCAAATTTCTGATTGTTACCCGGAAAGTAAGGGTTTGGCTAGGGTTTTAGCCAAAAATGGCCATATCTTGCATTCCTTTCACCTAGAAGTTTCTTCCTTTGGTGTAGTGCAGGATTGGCCTATGTATTCAAGGATTTTTAGGGTTTCTTGTAGGGAAGACTTGGTTGTGAGGAGTAAGAGACAAATATAGGTAGGCATCTCCATGTGACTACCTCATGCAAAATTAGGACAATCACCCTAAAACCTTGTAGCGGTGGATTCTAGGCATGCAACCCTGGAATTAGAAGTTATTTACCATCCCCCACATGCCCATGTAGTTGGTTTTGCAGTTTGTAATGAAGAAATGATGGTTGCTTTGTAAAATAGGCCTAATCGCCCTAATTAGGTCTTGAAGCTTCTAAGGGGTCAGACCCTTAAAGTTCAAATCTTGCCAAACCACTTTGGGGATGAAAGTAACTCCAAAAAGGGTATTTGAAAAGGCAAGTGGTTTTCTAGGGTGTATGTAAGATTTTGGTTTTAAGGACAAATCTCTCGCTAAATAGGGCTACTAGCCAGAGGGGTAGTTTCCAAAGGAGGTATAAGGTATTGAAGACAAAACTTAAAACTAATGTTTGGAACAGTCCTTAACAGGCATGAATGGACCAATTCTAAAGCCCCCAAGTGTAGGAGTCATGGAGTGGTGCAATAGAGAAGTTGAAGCCTTTTACTCATCTTGAGTAGATACTAGCATAGTGGTTTGTGAATAGTTCTACCCATAAGGTGTGGAGTCCTTCCTTGTAGGATCCTTGTGGTCATTGGAGAGGTCAAAACTAAACCTATTGGAATTGTCCTTAGGTGTGTGACAAGGGCTCTGCATCAAGTGGTATCAGAGATTAGGAGTGTACTTTGGACCGGAGAAGAAGACAAGATGTCAGAGGAAGAGGGATCCCAGGATATCTCATCAAGGATGACCAATGCTAAGTTGGTTGTCTTGGTAAAGAAGTAGATGGCAGAGAGAAGAGAAGTCAGGGCTGAGAATCAGGCCTTGAGAAATGAAATGGACCAGTTGAAGGGCAAAGTGGAGAGGGGAGAGAGAGACTCTAGAGGAGATGAAGAAGGGGATGAAGAGGAGATCCCTTGGCAGGAAGAACAAGAGGTTCCTGCAGACCAGAGACTCTTGATGAGTGTCCTCAAGTCCATGGAAATAAGAACAATGGATGTGAAGTTGGATCTGCCAGTGTTTGCAGGCAAGATGGAGCCTGATACAGTGATGGAGTGGATAGACTCCTTAGATAATTTCTTTGAGAGTGAAGACATACCAGAACACCAAAGGGTGAAGATGGCTCAATCCAAAATGAAAGGGGCTGCACTGACTTGGTGGATTTTCATCCAAGAGGAGAGGGTGAAAGAGGGAAAGAGAAAAGTGGCTACTTGGAAGAATATGATGGCTTTGGTGAAGGAAGCCTATGTTGCAGTGGACTATAATGTCCAATTAAATAAGAGAAGACAAAATTTGAAGCAAAAGGAGATGGATGTGGGTTCCTATACATAGGATTTCACGAAGTTGTGTGTGAAGACTAAGGTAAAGGAGAGTGAAGATGAGAATGTAGCGAGATATATTAATGGATTGAGATTTGCCATCCAAGAAGATTTGAACCTCCACACCCCAGAGACCGTCCAAAACTGCTTTCAGTTGGCACTCAAGGTGGAGGAGAAGCTAAAGAGAAGGGAGGACCAAAATAGCAGAGGCAAAGGGAGACAACAAAGAGGGGGAAGAAGTCCTTTCAGAGGCAAAGGAAGTGGTTTTGGATACCAAGGTGAGTCTAATCAAGAAGGCACCAGAGGAGAGAGCAGTTACAACCAAGGAGGAGGCTACAATCTAAGAGGGAACTTTAGGGACAAAAGACCATTATCTAGAGGAAGATCCCAAGGTAGAGGACCCCCTAGATGCTACAATTGAAACCAAGAAGGGCACATGGCCAATAGGTGTCCGGAGAAGGCTAAAAGCTCCATGGGAGAAAGGAGGAGCAATTTGGTACAAGAATCTGATTGCCAAAGTGTGGCAAGTGCAAACACCTATCAAAGTGTTAATGCTCCTGATAGATATGGCTACCTTGAAAGAGGAGAGGCTTTGATGATGAGGAGAATAGTAACCACCATGAAGGTACTTGACAAGGATCCCCCACAAAGAAAGTCTCTTTTCAAAACTACTTGCAAGGTAGGAGGAAAGGTGTGCAAGGTCTTGATAGACTCTAGGTCTACTAAAAATTTTGTCACTTGAAATGATAGAGAATCTTAAGTTGAGAAGGTTGCCACATCCTTACCCCTACAAGGTCTCATGGCTCACTCAAGGTCAATAAGCAATGGTAGGTGAGCAGGCATGGGTAGAGTTTCAAATTGGATCATACAAGGACAAACTGCTATTTGATATAGCCAAGATGGATGCATGTCAACTCCTATTTGGGAGGCCCTGGCAGTTTGATTTGAAGGCTTATCATGATGGGTTTAGAAACACCTATTCAATCACCAAGGATGGTAAGGTGATAGAGATTTTACCCCTGATGGAGAATGAGATGGAACCTAAGGGGAAGGATGCCAAAGTATTATTGATAGAAGGGAAGCAGTTCATGAAGGAGATGGAAAAGAAGGATTCAGTCTGCTATGCCCTCATTCCCAAGTCCAAGGTGACAAAGAAGGAGCAGTTTGCAGAGAGGAAAGAAGAAGGACAAACGCAC
Source organism: Cryptomeria japonica (assembly GCF_030272615.1). Classification (NCBI taxonomy): domain Eukaryota; kingdom Viridiplantae; phylum Streptophyta; class Pinopsida; order Cupressales; family Cupressaceae; genus Cryptomeria; species Cryptomeria japonica. Next base: position 711,286,199 of record NC_081411.1, on the reverse strand, counting down.
ATAGACCCCGTAGTCAAACAATTACTTGACAAGTACAAAGGCATCATCTTTGATGGAATGCCAAGATCCCTACCACCCGTGAGAGACATAAGTCATTGCATAGATCTGATCCCTAGACCTACCCTACCAAATAAGGCAGCATACCAGCTGACCCCAGATCATAATACAAAGATGGCAAGACAAATTGAGGAGTTGCTAGAATCAAGGCTAATTGGAAAAAGTCTAAGCCCATGTGCAGTACCTGCTATCCTTAGACCCAATAAATAAGGCACTTGGAGGCTATGCATATACTCAAGGGCCATCAATAAGATAACCATAAGGTATAGGTTTCCAATCCCTAGGATAGAGGATTTACTTGATTGCTTTGGGAGTGCAAAATATTTCACCAAAATGGATCTAAAGAGTGGATACCATCAGATTAGAATAAGGCCCGGGGATGAATGGAAAACAACTTTCAAAACCAATGAGGGGTTGTATGAGTGGAAGGTCATGCCATTTGGGTTGTCCAACGCCCCTAGTACCTTTATGAGGTTGATGAATGAGGTCTTGGTGGAGTTCATAGGCAAGTTTGTGATAGTATACCTTGATGATATCATGATCTTTAGACACTCAAGGGAAGAGCACCTCAAACATATAGATATGGTCCTCAAAAGGTTACATGAAGAGCAAATAATGATAAATTTGGATAAGTGTTTGTTCATGCAGGAGGAGATCATCTACTTGGGCTTTGTAATCTCACAAGGTGAGTTGAAAATGGACCAGGAGAAGGTAAGTTCTATATTGTCTTGGCCTACACCTAAAACTATGAATGATGTCCATAATTTCCATGTCTTATCAACTTTTTATAGGAAGTTTATAAGGGGATTTAGTCATGTTTGTTCACCAATGCTTGACACCATAAAGGGAGGACAAAATTTCAAGTTGAGTTGGACCAAGGAGGCATATGACTCATTTGAAACTTTGAAGAAGAAAGTTGCAGAACAACCAGTCCTTGCCCTGCTAGATGTTCCAGGTAGAATAGGATGCAAGCCACATGGCTATTGGAGTAGTACTCAATCAGGAAGGAAGGCCAATTTCCCTTTTTAGTGAAAAACTAAATGATGCCAAAAGGAGATACTCATCCTATGATTTGGAGATGTATGCTTTGGTTCATTCATTGAAGAAGTGGAGACACTATTTATTGCCTAAAGAGTTTATAGTATTCACTAATAATCAGGTACTCAATTTCATAAACAATCAAGAGAAGTTAAACCATAGACACATGAAGTGGGTAGAGACCCTACAAGCCTTCACCTTCAACCTCAAACACAAGAATGGGGTCAAGAAAAAAGTGGCAGATGCTTTGAGTAGGAGGGTCTTAACCATGAAACAAATCAAGGTGGAAAGTGTGGGTATTGGCTGCTTGAAGAACATGTATGATGCTGATGAAGATTTTGGAGAGATCTACAAGGTATGTGAGTCTTTTGGTGAGAGGTATCATGTTGAATTTTCTGAGTTTTTGGTCCAAGAGGGATTTCTATTCAAGGGTGGACAATTATGAACTCCTAAGTGTTCAATGTGACTGAATATCATTAGGGAGAAGCATTATGGAGCAATGGTAGGTCATTTTGATCTTGACAAGACCCTTCACCTTGTGAAAAGACATTACTACTGGCCTAAGTTGCAGGCAGATGTAAGGAAGTTTGTGGATACATGTGTAATTTGTCAAAAAGACAAGGGAAAATCCACCAATGCAGGCTTGTACCAACCCTTACCCATTCCTTCTAGGCCATGGGAGAGCATAAAAATAGATTTTGTGTTGGTTCAGCCTAGGACAAGGAGAGGGTTTGATAGTGTCTTTGTAGTGGTGGACAGATTTAGAAAAATGGCTCACTTATTGCCATGTAAAACCTCTTGTGATGCCTCATATGTTGCAGACTTGTTTTTCAAAGAGATAGTCCGTATACATGGGTTGCCTCTAAACATAGTTTCAGATAGGGATGTGAAGTTCATAGGACACTTTTGGAGGACCCTTTGGAAGAAGTTGGGAACCAACCTATCTTTCTCATCGGCCTACCATCCCCAAACAGATGGACAAATTGAGGTTGTCAATAGGTCCTTTGGGAACCTATTAAGATGTTTGACTAGACAACATGGAGAAAAATAGGGCAACATACTGTCACAAGAAGAGTTCTTATACAATGACACCATAAATAGAAGCACTGGGAAGTCTCCTTTCCAAATTATGTATGGCATCCACCCAAGGGGTGTATTAGAGTTGAGGGATTTTCCTAAGGAAGAGCCCATTAGTGCAGATGGTGAAGATTTTGCATCAGCCATCAAGGAGGTACATGACCAAGTGAAGTCTCATCTCCAACAATCTATAGAGAAGTATAAGGCTTATGTTGACAATAAAAAGAGGGATGTGCAGTTTAGTGTTGGGGACTTGGTATGGGTACATTTGAAGAAGGAGAGACTCCCAAAGAGTAAGCACACCAAGCTCATGCAGAGGAAGATTGGACCATGTCATATTTTGAAGAAATGTGGACAAAATGCCTATGAAATTCATCTTCCTCCTAATCTTGGATTGTCACCCATTTTCAATGTGTGTGACCTTACACCTTTCAAAGGAAATGAACATGAAGTGGAGGAACCAATGCAGATTGCAACAAACAATGATATTCCAAGGCATGATTCACCAAGATTGAGCAAGGTTCTAGACACTAGAGTCACAAAGAGAACTAGGAACAAGGAGTACATTGAGTATTTGATGGCTTGGTAGGGTAAACTAGACTCTGAAGTAGTTTGGATGACAGATAAAAAAATTTCCAACCATGGTGCAGACCTCCAAACTCTGATCTCAAGTGGTCTTGAGATCTGTTCTCCCGAGGAGTATGGTGCAGGGGCACCTCTTCAACAAGCTAATCATGCAACTGATGATCAAGACTAGGATCTTAGGGTCATTATGAATGTCTTTTGTGTGTGAACTTTTCATGTATTCAAAAAAGACCCCACCATGTAAACCAATGTCACAAATTAGGCATCTTGATAAGCCAATTTGGACAATTTGGTCAATAGGGGTAGTAGGATGTTTGTTTTAGTGTTTGATAGGTTTTTAGGGTGTCTTATTAAGGAACTTGTAAATTGGCAATTCGGGTAAGAATATGTTGTTGAGCCTCCATTCTCCCCCCAGGAAGAAGACGAATACCAATATAAATAATGGAATCCTGGAAAAAATGACTTTTAGCAGGATTGACTACAAGACCATGTTGTTTACAAAGTGCTAGAAATTGACGAAGATGTGCAGGATGAGCCTGTGGACTTTGACTGAATACTAAGATATCATCAATGTAAGGCAAGATAAATTTGGAATACTTACGAAAAATGATATCCATATGCTGTTGAAAGATAGAAGGGGCGGTTTTGATGTCAAAGGGTAAAACATTCCACTCATAAAGCCCTTGAGGAACATAAAAAGTAGTTTTGTATCTATCTTCAGGATTAATAGAGATTTGCCAAAATCCCTTAGTAAGATCAAATTTGGAATAAATGTTACTACCTTGGATTGTTTGCCAAATATAATCCTTACTGGGCAAAGGGTGTTGATTATCTTGAAGGCAGACATTCAAAGGCTTGTAATTCACCACCAGGCGTTTCTTGGAAAGTTCTTGTCCATGCTCATCATATTTAGGAACATACATGGCATGACAAGAAAATGAGGACGATGAAGGAGAGATAAGTTTTAATGACAAGAGGTCATTAATTTCTTTGTGGCATAGCTCTGTTTCCTTTGGACTCATCATCAAAAGGAAGGATTTGATTTCCATCATTATCCTTATTTAAGGGAAGCCTGCAGTCTAGCTTCCTAGAATGCTTGTTGAGATCCTTTGTCATAATAGAGGAGGCAAATTCAGCTTTTATTTGATCAATTTCTAGTTGGATTAGAGTAGATTGTTTGGCAATCCAAACTGTGTTCTTCTTTCTGATATTCACTTTATCCAGTTTAGTGGTAAAAGCAAATTCCGCCTTCATTCGGGGAACTGTATGACCATTTAAGGTTAAATGATCTCTAGTTATGAGAATTGGTTCCCATTGAGTCATAGTGTTGCTGCCGATGACTCCATCATATCCATCAATCTCATAATGGACAAAAGTGACTTCATCAGTGTGTCCATCTTTAAATTCAATTGGAACAGTACAAATATATTGAGACTGATGCTTACCATTCCCAAAATGAATATTTGTAGAAGCAGGTATCCATTTATCCTCAGGAAAGCAGTTGAATCGAGCAACATTAAGATCTGCACTTGTATCCCATAGAAAGGATAAAGAATAAGAATTATACCTAGGAAAATGAATTTGGAGTTGCACACCAGGGAAAGCAGTGGGAATGCTCTTAAGAGTTCTACAATGACTGGGGCTTTCTTGTCCTGTATCAGGATCAAAACCTTTGGATTTGATAGCATCTTGAATAAGAGGAGAATAGCTTTTCTCTTGACAAAACAAATCTTCTTCTTTTGTAGAGGTCAATGTGGGATTTAGGGTCAAGATAGTTTCTTTCCTATTGAGATTGGAAATATATTGTTCCATTTCTTTTCCCTTTTGCTAATTCTTCAGAGAGATTAGCATTTTCTTCATCTTCTAGTTCTTGGATTTCATTGGCTTGTTGAATTACTTGAATAAGGAATTCAGTACATTGTTTTCGCCATAAGCGACGTGCCATATTTCCTCCCATTGGGGCTTCAAAAAGATTTCTTTGAGGAAGTCAAATAGATTTCTCAGGATGCGAATATCTAGATGAAGAAGGGTTGCCATGCTGTCTAAGGAGGAATCTTTTTTTGTCTCCTAGTCTAGCTAGATCTTCCTTAGTTCTTTTCCATGTTTCCGGTCCCATATCCATTTTCCAGATAGTTTTCTCAATTCTAAGAATTTTTGCAATTACATTGTCTAATTTAGAATGCTCATTTCCTCATTTGATCATTCTTAAAAAGAATGATACTTCAGATCCTTCATCTTCTAGTGGATTAATGTGAGGATGAAAATCATGAAATTCTTCTTCTGATTCTTCTTGTGACTCTTCTTCTTCTGTGTTAGATAGAATAATATCATCAAGGTCAGATGCATATTCATCAATGTACAGATAATCATCTGTATTAACTCCGGCCTTTTGGAGTTTTCTGACTTTTCCTTTATGCTTTTGTTTATATTTATCTAGACATTTATTGGCATAGTGTTCTCCTTTACAAATGTAACAGGTAGGTTTCCATTTTTCTTTAAACTTATTTTTCTTTCAGAAGAAACCCTTTTTTTTGGAGAATCTTTTGTATGAATGCTTCTGTTTCTGATGACCTTGTTTCCTATTTCTTTTTCCTTTCTCAAATCATTACAAATTTCCTCATTGAGTTCTGTGAGGAATTGTACTACTTGTGGGTAGGTAAGTTCTTTAAGTTCTCTGCCCCCATGGGCTATATTTTCAAGAACTTTGTGATGATAATAGCTACCTATCCCCTTAAAGCTTTTAAGAAACATAGTGAGCATGACATCTTGGTTCTATTCTTTTCCTAACCAGTAGAAATTCTGATATTGATCATAAGAGTATTCTTTGAAGTGGGAAAGATTAGGACATTTATTTAGGATGAATCTATTATAGTGCATTCTTTCCATAGTATATGTTCTTCCTACAAACATTTGAATCAATTGAGAATAGACTTGATCAATTCCAACATTGATTAGATCATCTCTATACGTGTCTTCTAGGCAATCCCATACTCTTCTAGCCATTCCGGTGATAGAATTCAGGGCTTGTTTAATAACATTAGCCTCTAGAACTCCAGTACTTGTTGCCAAATAATTTTGAACCCATGATCTCATTGAGTCAATACTCCTCATATTTTCTGTTTCATTTTATGTGTCAAAGTTGACATGAGGAGGAGTCTCAGCCTTAAAATTATGGATATTGTGGTATGGATTAGGACTACTTCTGGCCATATTACGTTTGCCTTGGTTTTTCTCATCTTGAGTGGCATCTCTGGATTTCCCTAAAGCTGGATCCCAAACCTTTTGTATGATTGGTGCAGGGATGTTCAGATCTAATCCTTTACTAGTATATTGTGCTTGCAAATAATTGGTTGAACTGGAGGGAAAGTTTAAGATTTTTTGTGGCTGAGGAGGTGTAATAGTTAAGAAGCAAAGCTCACCCTTATTTCCCTATGAAAAACTCTTCTGTGCATATAGCCAAAACCCTACCCCATAAATTTTATCCAAAGTAGTAGAAGAGGAGTTACCATATAGATGTGTAAGCTTTGTTCTTGCAGGCCTTGAAAGTGATGCATTGAGCATGTCATAGGGTTGGAGGAGGTTGCCAAACCTATTATTACCACCCCTGACATGCATCCAAAGAGGAACAAAGATGAGATAAATAATGCTATCAAGGAGTTGTTTGACATGAGACACACTAGTCCTAGTAAGAGACCCTTTGCATCTTCAATGGTGTTGGTAAAGAAAAAGGATGGGACTGTGCAAATGTGCATATACATAGGGCTCTAAATAAGAAGACAACCAAAAACAAGTATTCCATCCCATGGATAGATGAGCTCATAGATGAGCTACATGGTGCATGCTATTTCTCCAAGATATTATCAGGCTATCATCAAATACAAGTCCATGAGGAGGATGTAAAGAAGATTGTTTTATGTGTCGCTTTGAACACTATGAGTTCTTGGTTAAGCCTTTTGGCTTAACTAACTCTGTTGCCACTTTCCAACTTGCATGAACAAGGTGTTGAAGAATCATCTCTGTAAGTTTTTTTTGATATTCTTTGATGATATTTTGATATTTAGCAAGACATGGGAAGAGCACATGAGGCATTTAGATGAGGTACTAAGCATCCTTGAGGGGGATTCTTTTTTTTTCAAGGAATCAAAATGTGAATTTGGTTTGATAGAAATTCTTTACCTTGGTCACATAATTAGCTACAAGGGTGTTAGTGTGGATCCAAAGAAGATCAAAGCAATTTTGTATTGGCCTCTGCCTACTAATCTATCATTTCTTAGGGGAATTTTTGGTCTATGTGGATTTTGCTAAATTTTTGTTAAGGGATTTTCATAGATGGCTGCCCCACTTATTGATTTGACCAAAAAGTGGGCTTTTGTTTGGTCTAATTTAGCACAACAATACTTTGATTAGTTTAAGTAGAATATAAGCACATGCCTAGTTGTAGCTATTCTCTATTTTTCAAACTTTTTGAGCTCGAGTGTGATGCTTTTGGAGAGGGGAAATGTGTTGTTTTGATGCAAACATGCATCTTATTTCATTTGAGAGCAAGGAGTTATGGGGTGCTAAGAGGAGCTACTCTATCTATGATAAGAAGATGTTGGCCATTATGCATACCTTGGCCAAGTTGGCCTTATCTTGTGGAAGGTAAGTTCATTGCCAGAGTTTTAGACTTTTCCTACAAGTTTTACAAGGAATTTTATTTCCTTCTAGCTAACAAACTAGCCAAAGCTAACAATTAAATGAGCAATTATAACCAAAAAGATCAATAAGATCATTAGAAATACATATGATATTCATGAATACATTCAAAAGATGCCAAATCTACACATTAAAATATTCTTTTAAGATTAAAATGTGTTATCATATTCTTTGGAAGAAAACACAAAACTTTACAACACAAAAGTTCTCTAAATCTATTGCTAGAAGGAAACCCCCATGTTTTCTACCCTTTTTCTTTTGTATCAAATCCATAACCTTTCACCATATTCTTTCTTAATTGGAAACACTTTTGATAACTCAATGATGAATAATGAGTACCAAATCGGTATTGAGAGGTGGGGGGGTGAATCAGTACAGACACAAAAACTTTTCCTAAACCGGTTTGATTGCAGACTGTAAACTACTGGCAATCCCTAACACCGGTCCAAACCAGACTACTACCGGTTAAATACAGTGCAACTGTGAAAGACATGAACCGGTCAATCTTCTTAGCTTTTCATACAACCTACTCCCTCATTTCCACTTTGTCCTTATGCATAAACATATAATCTATCATCAGAGATATAATAACTTGCTAGATCAACATTATTCACCACTTGATAGAAAACAACAAAGCATCACATGAAAAGGACATCACACATGACACACATATTTTTCACATGGAAACACATTTGGGAAAAACCATGGTGGGGATGAATACCCAAAAGCTGTTTTGAACTCTTTAGAAGTCCGCTCTGTTAGAAGACTAGTTCGGTTAAAGACTGTTACAACAGGTTTTGTTAGGAACCGATCCTGTTAGGGATCACCCGGTTAAGGGATGGATAGAATATCCGGTTGAGGGTTAAACCCTGTTAGAGGTTACCTTGTTAAAGGATTTTATGAACTCAATGGCTTTGAGTCACCCTGTTAAAGGATTTACAACAAGTTGTTTAAAGCTACCCTGTTAAGGGATTTTCCAACTGTTGAAGTGATTAGAGATCAACAGGTATTGCAATGATCTGGTAATAGCACTCAATGCCAATCTAGATCCACTTTAGTTCCTTCCTTCTGCACACACACTATGCAGGTATCAATCCTCTCAACTAGTCTGGAAAGAATCACACATCTCTGCACATAGATACACACACAACATTTGCCAACAACCTCAACATGAAACATCACATCAACCTTATAGGAAATAGATAGGTCAGTAGCATAAACCCTAAACCCTAAACACTTAGGTTGAGAAATTTAGTCGGTTCAATCCTGACCATTGAACACTATGCATTTGAATACAATGATCTTGAATAGATCTCAAGATATTCTCCATCGTTCATTCTTCACTGCTCCTTGGAGGTGATAACCCATCACACGTTCTCCACCATCTGCAGAGACTTCACACATTCTCGAGGTAGATAGGATCAATCTCCTTCATTCAAGATCCTTCATGTGCACGAGGTTGATGTGGCAACATGATCTAATCTCTATTACAATGCTAACTCATCACACAATGCCATCAGTTGAAACACACAGGCTCAAAACACTTAACTGGAAACCTGAAGCTGAGACTACCAATCGGTAGTTATGCCATATGAACCCTAGATACAAAACATTCCATATACCGGTTCTTATTCTGACATACCGGTTTCGGTTCACAACATCATACCGGTTCACTTGGACAAGCATACCGCTTCACTTTTTCACATATGCCAGTTCACAACATCATACCGGTTCACTTTGTCAAATGCTTAACTTCAATAATCCTGTTCACTCTTCATCATGTTACTGGTTCACTCTTCAGCATATTACCGGTTCTCTTTCAACATATTGAAATCAATGACAACACAATATCATCATGTCAACATATTCTGCACATATGCCAACAATCTCCCCCTTTGGCATTGATGGCAATATACAAAGATATCTCTCTTTCTGCATCACATCTTCTTCTTAATACTACATATATCTTTTCCACTTCACATCTTCTCCCCCTTTGACAATAATGCCAAAGTGGAGGCACAAGCTTCCCTGTTCCACTATGCTGCTCCCCTTGAGGAGTAGCATCCTTCAACACATCAATCCTAAAAAAGATATAGAAAAGCAAGATCAGATTGATGTGGAGCACAAATCTTTAGATTACCTCTTGAAGGGGCATCACCCCTAACTCACCTCTCTGATAGGTAAAAGTAGCCTTTGGTAGAGGCTTGGTGAATATGTCTGCTAAATGCTCTTTACTGAAAACATGTTCCAATACCACCTCTTTGTTCTGAACCTTTTCCCTCAAGAAATGATACTTGAGTTCAAAATGCTTGGTTCTAGCATGTAAAACCGGATTCTTGGATATGTTAATTGCACTTGTATTGTCACAAAATATACTTACCAGTTCAGATATAGGAACTTTGAAGCCATTCAATACATGCTTCATCCAAATAGTCTGGGTACAGTTCATAAAAGTTGTAACATACTCTGCTTCTGCTATAGACTGAGCGATACAACTCTGCTTTTTACTCATCCATGAGACTAGTCTACCACCAAGAAGGAATGCACCACCGGTTGTGCTCTTCTGGTCATCTACATTACCAGCCCAATCAACATCTGTGAACACTTTCAGGTTGAAATCATTATTGTATGGATACCATAACCCATAGTTAATAGTTCCCTTCAGATATCTAAGAATCCGCTTGACTGCTACCAAGTGAAATTCTCTTGGGCTTTGCTGAAACTGAGTGGTAATACCTACTGCATGTGCAATGTTCGGTCTTCTATGCACTACATAATGAAACTTACCAATCATTAATCGGCATTCCTTCTCATTTAACAATGCCGAGTCATCCTCTTTTGATAGTTTACAACCGGTCACCATTGGTGTACCAACCAGTTTACTATCTTCCATGCCAAAGGTCTTCAACACCTCTTTGACATACTTGGACTGAGTAATAAAGATTCCATTTTTCATTTGCTGAATCTGCAGTCCAATGAAGAACTTAATTTCCCCTATGAGTGACATTTCAAACTCCTTTTTCTTCTCATCTACAAATTCATGACTCATCTTGTCATCTCCACCAAAGATTATGTCATCAACAAATACTTTGCAGATCAGAATATGATCTCCCTTTGATTTCAAGTAGATATTGCTATCTTCACTTGTTCTTTCAAATCCAATCTTCACAAGATGGGAATGCAAGCATTCATACCATGCTCTTAGTGCCTGCTTCAGTCCATATAAGGATTTATGTAGCCTACACACCATGTTACTCTCTTCTGATAGGGAAAATCCATTTGGTTGCTCTATATACACCTCCTCTTCAAGTATTCCATTTAAAAATGTAGATTTTACATCCATTTGGTATACCTTGAATCCTTTAAAAGTGGTGTATGCAAGAAGAAGACGAACTCCTTCCAATCTTTCTACTGGAGCAAAGGTTTCACCATAGTCTTCTCCTTCTTCTTGGGCATATCCTTTACATACTAGTCTGACTTTGTTCCTTACCACTGTGCCATCCTCATTTAGCTTATTTCTGAAAACCCATTTGGTTCCAATGACATTTTTATTCTTTGGTCTAGGTACCAAAGACCATGTACCATTATTTTCTATCTAGTCAAGTTCTTCCTCCATAGCCTCGATCCAGTCGTCATCTTTATGTGCCTCTTTGAATGATTTAGGCTCAAATTTAGAGATCATACATGAGCTTTCTCTGACCTTTCTTCTTGTAAGAATTCCTGCATCTTTGTCTCCTATGATTTGCTTTGGATCATGATTGAGTTTGACATACCTAGGTATGTTCTTAACAACTTCCTCTTGCTTTTCTTCATCATCCTCATCTTCATCAGCATCTACCAGTGTAGGAGCACAATTGCTTGTATTGGGGTGATTTTCAACCGTTTCCTAGAAGGTTACTACCGGTTCATCTCCTACATGCTCTCTGCCGGTTTCCTCTAATTTCTCAGAGTTTTCATTAACCCTAACATTGATGCTTTCAACAATTCTTTGAGTCCTATTGTTGAAACATTTGAGAGCTTTTCTCTTAGTGAAATACCCTAGGAACATTCCCTCATCACATTTAGCATCAAAATTGCTTTGATGTTCACTCCTCTTGATATAACATTTAATACCAAACACTCTGAAGTAGCTTACCACTGGTGTCTTATCGGTCCACTACTCATAAGGAGTCTTATCCTTTCCTTTTCATGATGAGTACCCGGTTCATTGTGTAGACTGCAGTGCTCACCACTTCTCTCCAAAAGGTGTGAGCGACCTTTCCTTGGATCAACATAGTTCTAGCCACTTCAACCATAGTCCGACTATTTCTCTTTGCTAGGCCATTCTGCTATGGAGTCCAGGGGGCAAACAGTTGCCTCTTGATGACATTCTCTTCACAATATTTGTTGAATTCACTGGAAGTGAATTCCCCTCCTTGATTAGTTCTAAGGTATTTGATTCTTCTAACACTTTCCTTTTCTACTAGTGCTCTGAAATCTTTAAACTTTCCAAAGGCTTCAGACTTGTCCTTCAAGAATGTGACCCACATCATTCTTGAGAAATCATCTGTAAGAATCATAAAATACCTATCTCCCTACATACTCCTAGTTTACATAGGACCACACAAATCAGTTTGCACAAGATCAAGTAAGTTTTTAGCAGTGAAAGATTTACCTTTGAAGGTTGAGGAAGACATTTTCCCCATTTGACATTCTCTGCACAAAGGATTTTCTAGTTTTCTCAGCATTGACAATCCTCTAACTGCCTTGATCTTACTGGCCTTTACTATGTTATCAAAGTTTACATGGTAGAGTCTCCTATGCCATATCCAGCTATCATCAAACTTAGCCATAAGACATGCACTTATATTTGCATTTAGCTGAAATAAGTTACCTTTGGTCTGCATACCGGTGGCCATCAGTTCACCATTCTTTCCTTTGATTTTACAAACTCCATTTTTGAATTCCAGAGTGAGTCCACTGTCATTCAGCTAGGCAACACTCAATAGATTGTGTTTGAGACCTTCCACCCAATACACATTGTCAGCATTTCTCTTTCCATTTAGAGAGATGGACCCTCTGCCTTTGACCATACATGGTGCATCATTACCAAAATGAACCACCCCACCATCATACTCTTCCAGAGATATAAAATTGCTTCGGTCACCAGTCATATGGTGAGAACAACCACTGTCAATAATCCACTCATTGGAATTATCAAAGTGGGAGACAAGAGCCTTTTTGTTTGACACATCCTTTGAATTTCTTGAACCTTTCCGGTTTGTCCTTGTTGTCACCATTAGGGCAGTTTATAGTGATGTGTCCTATTCGGTTTCAAGAGAAGCATTTCAAAGGAAGCTTACCTCTGTATTTGCCGGTTCCCTTAGGAAGTCTCTTGGCAAGAAGAGCTTCAAATTCCATGATAATCTCCTCATCATCCACTTCTCTGCTCTGTCTTAGTTCACCACTAGTGCTTGCTTCTTTTCCTTTTCTAGATGGTGCAATAGATGCTCTAAAAGCTAATTCAGTCTTCTAAACACTGCCATCAAAACTATTTAGCTCATAGGCTATCAACTTTGCAATGATGGAGTATAGGGATACCTTAGTCTTGTCTATTGATCTCAACTCCTGAATAACAACAACCCTTATTGCATAGACCGGTAATAAGGATCTCAAAACTTTGCTAACAACAATGGAATCTTCCATTTTACCACCTGCACTCTTGATATCTCCGACAAAAATTTTGATTCTTATTCCATATTGTTGAATGGTCTCACCTTCAACCATCGCATGTCTTCAAACTTCCCTCTAAGGCTTTCTTCCTTAGCTTGTTTTACATGCTCATCACCACCATAGATATTCTTAAGAGTATCCCATACATCTTTGGGATTTTCTTTATCCTAGACATCAATAAACTCAATCAGATAAACTACTGATTAGGGCTTCCATGACTTTCCCATTCTCCTGAATCTCTCTCTTTTGGTCATCGGTGAGAGTACCAGTAGGGATAACATAAACATTCTCAACATAGCTCTAATGTTGAACACCCATGCTTCTGATGTATATCTTCATTCCATCCTTCCATATTTTAAAGTTATCTCTGTTGAATTTTGGACCTTCCCTCTTCATCATTACAATATGATCTTTCCCTCAAGCAGTTAAGTTTACAACACAAAGGACCTGGAGGGTGCTCTGATACCAATTGATAACTCAATGATGAATAGTGAGTACCAAACTGGTACTGAGAGGGGGGGGTGAATCAGTACAGGCACAAAAACTTTTCCTAAACCGGTTTGATTGCAGACTGTAAACTACTGGCAATCCCTAACGCCGGTCCAAACCAGACTACTACCGATTAAACATAGTACTACCGGTTAAACACAGTGCAACTGTGAAAGACATGAACCGGTCAATCTTCTTAGCTTTTCATACAACCTACTCCCTGATTTCCACTTTGTCCTTATGCATAAACAGACAATCTATCACCAGAGATATAATAACTTGCTAGATCAACATTATTCACCACTTGACAGAAAACAACAAAGCATCACATGAAAAGGACATCACATATGACACACATATTTTTCACATGGAAACCCAACTGGGAAAATCCATGGTAGGGATGAATACCCACAAGCTATTTTGAACTCTTTAGAAGTCCACTCTGTTAGAAGCCTAGTTCGGTTAAAGACTGTTACAACAGGTTCTATTAGGAACCAATCCTATTAGGGATCACCTGGTTAAGGGATGGCTAGAATACCCAGTTAAGGGTTAAACCCTGTTAGAGGTTACCTTGTTAAAGGATTTTATGAACTCAATGGCTTTGAGTCACCCTGTTAAAGGATTTACAGCAAGTTGGTTAAAGCTACCCTGTTAAGGGATTTTCCATCTGTTGAAGTGATTAGAGATCAACATGTATTACAATGATTTGGTAATAGCACTCAATGCCAATGTAGATCCGCTTTAGTTCCTTCCTTCTGCACACACACTATGCAGGTATCAATCCTCTCAACTAGTCTAACAAGAATCACGTATCTCTGCACATAGATACACACACAACATTTGCCAACAACCTCAACATGAAACATCACATTGACCTTATAGGAAACATATAGGTCGGTAGCATAAACCCTAAACCCTAAACACTTAGGTTGAGAAATTTAGTCAGTTCAATCCTGACCATTGAACACTGTGCATTTGAATACAACGGGTTTGAATAGATCTCAAGACATTCTCCATCGTTCATTCTTTGCCGCTCCTTTGGAGGTGATAACCCATCACATGTTCTCCACCATTTGTAGAGACTTCACACATTCCCGAGGTAGATAGGATCAATCTCCTTCATGCAAGATCCTTCACGTGCACGAGTTTGAAGTGGCAACACGATCTGATCTCTATTACAATGCTAACTCATCACACAATGCCATCGGTTGAAACACACTGGCTCAAAACACTTCAACCGGAAACCCTGAAGCTGAGACTACCAATCGGTAGTTATGCCATATGAACCCTAGATACAAAACATTCCATATACCAGTTCTTGTTCTGACATAACTGTTATGGCTCACAACATCATACCGGTTCACTTGGACAAGCATACCGCTTCACTTTTTCACATATGCCAGTTCACAACATCATACCGGCTCTCTTTGTTAGTTACTTAACTTCAATAATCCTGTTCACTCTTCATCATGTTACTGGTTCACTCTTCACCATATTAGCGGTTCTCTTTCAGCATATTGACTGTTAGGTCCCAGAGACAATTGAGAGGGGGGGCTGAATCAGTTGTCAAATAAATTTGAATCAAAACAACTTAACCAACTTACTGCTAAATACCGGTGAAGTAGTCTTTTATATCGGTGGACAGTTTTATCAGATAATTGCAATACTGGTAAAGATTAATGCATGAAATAAAAGAACAAACTCATCAACAACACATAACACCAATATTTGTACGTGGAAACCCTATAAGGGAAAAAACCACAGTGGGAAACCTTACCCACAATTAGATGATACTACTACAGATAGTAAGTGTATACAAATGGGGTCTGCACATGCAGAAAGGCCAAGTGCCTAGAGCTCACTGCTCAAACATAAAATAGGAGTCACACTGACTACAATTGGATGGTTAAATCCAATAAGGATGTACTGCTCAAAATAGCATCTTCATATGCTGGATTCAGTATCAGTGTAGTTCTAATATGCTTTCACAAAACCTTCCTTCACCTTCAAATGATATCTGTATGTATAGCTCTACTTATTCTCGCATATACCTTCACACAATTCTTTTTCGCATTCCTCTACCGATCTTACAAATAAGATCTTACATTTATATCATAACCTAAGACCAATTTTAGTAGGTCAGCTCTACAAGATATTACAATAAAATCATTTTTCAAACAAAACAATATCCGATGCAATAACCGATTCAACATGTCGGCTTGATGCATTTACAACAATAATAAATCATCTCCAAAGTGTGCCGTGCTGATCTGAAAAAGATAAACCTGCCAATGTATAACCTGGACCTATTTGCTGGTAACAACAAATATGCAAATACGAATATACCAATAAACAAATCTCCAAGACAAGGTGTCCAAACAATGTCTTCGACATAACCAAGTGTTTTCCATGCCATTCCAAGTGCTAGTGATCATTATATCCTATCGGTGTACCATATACCGGTGACTGTGCATAAGTCATTTGCTTGGCGGTGAATGTTGCTGATTCTCCAAAGTACTATAGTTGATAGGATTTAGTAGGTGTTGACATCAATGACAAAACCATACCAAAATACCAACAATCTCCCCCTTTGGCATTGATGGCAACACAAGATGGAAAAACCATCGAAGTGCCAATACAGAAATGCCAAATACCAAAGTACCAACAATTACCAAAATATAAGTAAACTCTCCCAAAGTATCAATCTCTCCCCCTGAGAGTAACATGTGTTTCCTTTTGTTTTTCCATACCAATCTCTCCCCCTTTGACATTAAATGCCAAAGTTACTACCAATCCAAGTTCATATACAAAATACCAATCAATTTAGTATGCCGACTTCTCCCCCTAAGAAGTAGCTTCCTCATCAAAGCCAGAGTAAACTATTTCTCTATTAATTTTGCTGGTTGATGAAAAATATCAACTCTCTAAGTATCTACCGGTGGGGGTATGACCCCAAGCTAATCTCTAAGATATTCAGAAGTATCCTTAGGTAGAGGTTTAGTGAAAATATCTGCAATCTAGTCTTTAGTATTCACATAAACCAGTTTTATTTCTTTTGGTTCAATATTTTGCCTTAGAAAATTTAGTTTGATGGAAACATGTTTTGTTTTAGAATGAAGTACCAGATTCTTAGATATATCAATTGTTGCAGCGTTATCACAATAAATAGTTATAGGTTCCTTGCATTTAACCTGTATGTCTTTTAACATTTGTTTAAGCCATAGTACCCGTATACAGTTAGTTGCTGCTGCAACATATTCTAATTCTGCTGTTGATAAGGATGTACAACTTTGTTTCTTACTCAACCAAGAAACTAGTTTGCTTCCAAGAAAAAATGCTCCATCGGTGGTGCTTTTCCTATCATCCACATCTCCTGCCCAATTTGCATCTGTGTATGCACATAGTTCAAAATTTTCATCTCTAGGATACCATAATCCAATATTTGTAGTGCTTGTAAGTATCAGAAAATCCTTTTTACTGCTGATTTATGATTTTCTCTAGGATTACTCTGAAATATTAAAACAATACATATTGCATTCATAATATCAGGTCTAGTTTGTGTCAAATATAGTAAACCTCCTATCATAGATTTGTACCTGGTTGGATTAACAGGTGTAGATTCATCCCTTAGTGATAGTTTGTCATTTTTAGTCATAGGTGTGCTTACCGGTTTAGAGTTCTCCATCCCAAATTTCTTTAGTAAGTCTTTTAAGTATTTGGATTGACTTAAGAATATACCTTTGTTAGTTTGTGAAATCTGCAATCCTAAAAAGAATCTTATTTCACCGATCATAGACATTTCAAATTCTTGCTGTATTTTAATAGAAAAGTCTTTATATAATCCATCTTCTCCTCCAAAGATTATATCATAAACAAAAACTTCTATAGCCAAGATGTCATCATTAGTTATTTTATAATATAAGTTGCTGTCAGCATTACCTATAGAAAAACCAATCTTCAAAAGATACTTATCCAATCTTGCATACCAAGCTCTTGGAGCTTGCTTCAATCCATTCAAAGCTTTCCTTAACCTGCAAACCATATCTTTGTCATCTGGAAAAGAAAATCCATCAGGTTGTCCAATGTAAACTTCTTCTGCAAGATCTCCAATCAGAAATGCACATTTAATATCCATTTGATATACTTTGTAGTTCTTATGTGCTGCAAAAGCCAAAAATAATCCGACTTCCTCAATTCTGGCTATCGGTGCAAAGGTCTCATTATAATCAATTCCTTCTTTATAAGAATATCCCTTACACACTAGTCTTGCTTTATTTCTGATAACCTTATCATCTTCATTAGGTTTGTTTCTGAATACCCATTTTGTTCCAATTACATTTTTATCTTTAGGCCAGGGAACTAATGTCCAAGTGTTATTCTTCTCAATTTGTTCTAATTCTTCTTCCATAGCTTTAGTCCAATATTTATCTTCACATGCCTCATTAACTGATGATGGTTCAATTTGAGAAATAAGACATACCTCTTCATTTGCCAATCTTCCTCTTGTCATAACTCCTTTGTACTTGTTTCCAAATATCTGATCTTCATAATGATTCAATCTTACATATCAGGGTGTCTTTGTTTGCTGCTGATCCTCAGTCATAGTGGAATTTTCAGATGGTACCAGTGTAACTCGATCTCCATTTTGTACCGCTGGGTTCAGTGTAGGTCCATTTGTTAGAATTTCTGTTGCCAGTTCAGAATCTATATACCTTGAAGTTCCTCTGAATTGTTTGTCAATCTTTACATTTGTACTCTCAACAATTTTCTGCAATCTTTTGTTAAAACATCTATATGCTTTACTCTTAGATGAATAACCAAGAAATATTCCTTCATCACTTCTAGGATCAAATTTCCCAATATACTCATCTCTTCTAATATAACATTTACTTCCAAATATTCTGAAATATTTAAGAGTAGGAGTAATACCAAACCATAGTTTATGAGGGGTCTTACCGGTTTCACCTTTGATGTGAACTTTGTTGAATGTATAGACCATTGTACTTACTGCCTCTCTCTAGTATACATGTGGTAGGTTTGCTTCTGATAACATAGTTCTAGTAGCATCCAAGATAGTTCTGTTTTACCTTTCAACAACTCCATTCTGTTGTGGTGTCCGAGGTGCTGATAGCTGTCTTCTGATTCCATTTACTTCACAAAATGCATTAAATTCCTTAGATGTAAATTCTCCTCCTTGATCTGATCTTAGACATTTGATTTTCTTACTGATTTCATTGTCTACCATTTCTTTGAACAGTTTGAACTTTCCAAGTGCTTCGGATTTTTCTCTGAGAAAAGTAACCCAACACATTCTAGAATAGTAATCAATGATTAACATGAAATATCTATCACCTTGTAAGCTTTTAGTTCTAGCTGGACCACATAAATCAGTGTGAATTAAGTCAAGAGCATTATTGGATTTTTCTAGAATACTTTTGAAAGTAGCTCTAACTTGTTTTCCAAATTGACATTCCTTACATACTGTATTGTGAGGTTTGACAATTTTAGGTAAATCTCCAACTGCCTTAGTAGTATTAATTTTTACCATGCAATCAAAGTTTACATGATAGAGTCTTTTATGCCATTGCCAACTTTCATCAATATGTGCAATCAAGCATGTCTTTTCACTGTTATTCAAATGAAAGATATTACCTCTAGTTTGATTACTGGTTGCAATTTCTAAACTTGTTCTATTCATGATTTTGCATTTTCCATTTTTCAATTGTAACTGAAATCCTTTCTCAACTAATTGACCAACACTGAAAAGATTATGCTTCAAACCTTCAACATAGTAAACATTGTCAGTATTATGCTTACCATCAAGAGATATTGTACCCTTACCTTTGATCAAACAACCTTTGTCATCTCTGAATCTCACTAAGCCTCCATTATATTCTTGAAAGTTCAAGAATTTACCTTTATCTCCTGTCATATGATGTGAGCATCCTGAATCAATGATCCACTCATCCTTTACTTCAATTTTAGCTGCTAAGGCATGCTCTACCGGTTGGACTGTAGGTGCTGGTTGATCTTCTGTTATAGCAACAAAAACCCATCCATTGTCTACCGGATCCTCATCAGAATCATCAGTCACTCCTTCATCAACAAGATAACAAGATTTGTCTTTGGTCTTCTTAAATCTGTATCTCTGATATTCAAGGTTAGGCTTGTATGTTCTTCTAGCTTCTTCTCTTAGTCTAGCATGTCTATCGGGGCATCTTGAAGCCATATGACGAATCTTATTACAGTTAAAACATTTAAAAGGTTCTTTACCTTCATACTTACTTCCAACTAGACCTTTAGGCATTTTCCTTGTAAATAGTGCTTCAAGTTCTTCATTTTCTTTTCTACTTTCTTCAAGTTCTCTTGCATAAAAGCCTTTCCAATCAGATTTATCAAATGATGATGCACATGATGTTGATGCTTTAAAGGCTAAATTTGTCTTTATATTAGCAACAAGACCAAATTCCTCAATTTCAAAAGCTGAAAGTTTTCCAATCAATGTATCTCTAGTTACTGATGTATTAGACATTGTTCTTAACTCATTTATAACAGTGACCTTCATTTTATATGCCGATGGCAATCCTCTTAAAACTTTTGAAACAATTTCATCCTCACTTAAAGTTCCTCCACAACATTTAATACCCAAAACAATTTCATCAACTCTTTTCATAAAAGCAAAAATCCTTTCATCTTCTTCCATTTTCAGATTTTCATACCTGACCCGAAAGCTTTCAAGTTTTGCAATTTTGACTGTGGAATCTCCTTCATTCAGTGTTTCCAAATGATCCCAAATAGCTTTAGCAGTTGATCTATCTGATAATCCCATGATTTGCTGATCTGTTAATGCACTCAAAAGTGCTTCTCTTGCTTTGCAATCATTTTCCTCATCTTAAGTCAAGTTAGGTGGATTAGGCTGGCTTTGAGTAGGAGTAGTATAGACATTTTTTGTAACATCCTAGATGTTCTTTCCAATACAATTTAGATGTGTCTCCATTCTGATCTTCCATATGCCATAGTTGGTTCCATCAAGTTTAGGGTTGTCCTTCCTGAAATAGTTAGTAGACATTGGATCACCTTAAGCTGTTAAACTTCTGCAAAAGATGACCAAGCTCTGGTACCAATTGTTAGGTCTTGGAGACAACTGAGAGGGGGGGGGGTGAATCAGTTGTCAAATAAATTTGAATCAAAACAACTTAACTAACTTACTGCTAAATACCGGTGAACCTGTCTTTTATACCAGTGGATAGTTTTATCAGATAATTGCAATACCGGTAAAGATTAATGCATGAAATAAAAGAACAAAGTCATCCACAACACATAACACCAATATTTGTACGTGAAAATCCTGTAAGGGGATAAACCACGGTGGGAAACCTTACCCACAATCAGATGATACTACTACAGATAGTAAGTGTATACAAATGGGGTTTGCACATGCAGAAAGACCAAGCGCCTAGAGCTTACTGCTCAAACATAAAATAGGAGTCACACTGACTACAATTGGATGGTTAAATCCAATAAGGATGTACTGCTCAAAATAGCATCTTCATATGTTGGATTCAGTACCGGTGTAGTTCTGATATGCTTTCACAAAACCTTCCTTCACCTTCAAATGATGTCTGCGTGTATAGCTCTGCTTATTCTTGCATATACCTTCACACAATTCTTTTTTGCATTCCTCTACTGATCTTACAAATAAGATCTTACATTTATATCATAACCTAAGACCAATTTTAGTAGGTTGGCTCTACAAGATATCATAACGCGATTACACAACCTTACACCTAACTCAACTCGCGTCATTAGATCCATTAAACTAGATATCTTAATTACGGGATAACGCATAGGTCTTGATTAATGGTTTGGCATCTTCGAATTTTAGGAATCGATCGTTTACTTCGGGTGGATAGGAGGCCCTTGATAGGTTATTTAATTAATGCACTTAATTTTCATAATTTCATTAAGAGGTCTCCCAAAAGGGATCATTCTTTTAATATAGTGAGGTTCATTCCTTGGGTTTGAGGTATCCATTTACAATTGATTTCATCCTTTAATGTTTAATAATAGGCTTAATGAGATTCATACATTTAAGGTTAAACTACGATTAGTAAAGCGTGGTTTCCTTCATTTGGCTTTAAAATATTCACCCACATTTGTTATCTCTTTTTTTTTATATTAAAAGCATGGTTAATGAGAGAAATTTATTTCTTAAGGATTAACCACAATTAATAGAGTGAAGTCCCCTCATTTGGTTTCATGCATATTCAACTAATGAGTTGTAGTGCTTATACGAAGGGTAAGTTATGAGTAGCCATAGACCTCATTTGAATTTTTAATAATACAATAAATGGACTAACTTCATTAAGTTGGATATGCATTAGAACCCCCAAGAGCATCCTTCAATTTAAAGTATCGTTAACGAGATTACATTCATCATTTCAAGGTTTGAATAATCAGACCATAGTGATGTTCTTCTATTAGGATTAGAATACAATTATCTTTTTGCATATCTCTTCTTATAAATGAAGTTAATATGAGATGGTACATATATTAAGATTAAGGTTTAAATAACTATACCAAAACTTCCCTTTTTGATCCATTTCAGCATTCATAAGGGATTCGTTATTTAAGGTTACAAATATAGATACTAGTTGAGTTCACTCTTGTATGAAATTAATCTGATAAAGAATATTTGTTAGGATTAAAATGTAAACAACTAAGTAATTTCATTTGATAAAGTGAATTACAATTAACATGGCGATGTTCATTTACAAGGGTAGGAAGGTAAATGCCTAAATGAGTTTCACCAATTATCAAGTTAAATTTCGGTAAGGTTGATTTGTTAAGATTAAATGTATTTTACCAAACAACTATATCCAATATACTGAAACATAATTAACATGACATTTCCCATTCTAGTTCAATCTTAGCAAGCATGAGGGATTCCTTTTTATAAGATTAACATATGGGTTTTCTAGTTGGGTTCACACAATTATAAAGTTAATTTAGTGAGGGTTATTGTTTTTAATTACAACATGAATTACTAAGTATATGCATCCCTTATACAACATGAATACCTAATTAAGCCCACACGGTTATCGAATTACTCTGGTGAGGTTTATTGTTAGGATTAAATCGTGAAATAACTTAACAAATTTACCCAATGCAATGAAACATAATTGACATGGCGAGGTTCGTTTACTAGGGTAAAGGATAGATATTTCTATTATGTTCATCTTTTAGATTTCAATTTAAGAATAGTGACATAATTTTATCTTTGTTTCCTTTTTTACATCCATCCCATTTATATACTTAATATCAAGGTGATCCCATAAAGTAATTCTAATGAGCTTTCTGCCACTATTACAATCTAAATTAACATTACCAATTTACCTCTTTTTTTTCACACTTTAATTTCTAATATTTAAATACCATGCCATATCCATAATTTACAACGTTTTACGAACTTAAATAACTACATTTATCCATATGAGAAACGTTATACATTTAAATCTGAATTCATTTAATTTACACCATACACTTTGCAAGAATACAACCATTCAATATAATTTTAAACATAAAACAAAGTACGCTATAAACATCGCATGACACAGAATATGATCTCGGAGTTCACCCCGGATGGGCTACATCTCCGGGTCTGCTCAACTGCAAGACCCTTTTTGGTAATTAAGATAGTTAAGGTTACATATTTACATGTCTTTACAATCCTGCCTTTTAGGCGATCACAACCAACTACAAATGACAATTTCAATCAGTAAATACAACCCTACAGGTTTTCCAACTAAGTTCACATGAGTGTAAGCATTTCTCATTCGGGTATTTTACTAATTCCTTAGATACACATCTCTAACATGTTGGTCTGGATCTATACACTGGCACCCAAATCAGTGGGAAATTATTTTAAAAGGGACCTTTGAAATGAAAAGAAGACACCCCCCCCCCCCAATGCTCTATGATTCTTTGCGTAAATAAAAAAATGAGTATACAGGAACCCCAATCATTACTAGCCAAATTAGAAATAAACCCCACATTTAACCATAGTTTATGTTTAGTAGTTATCAATGCCAGATATATAAATCAGATTGTGGCAAAAAGAAAGCATGTATCTCTATAAGAGTTTTTCAAGCTTCCAATATTCTAAATGCCATACATTAATCGTTACTCAGCTTAAATATCATTAACTAAATAGGGAGAAGAGTCTAAATTTAGTTAATAAAAGGAACTCCATATAAATCCATTATAATTTCCCCTTTTCTTTTTGTGTTTTATTAATTTATTAAACTTATTCGGAATCTATTACTTTATTGTTTCTTTCTTTTAAACAATTAAAATTAAATAAAAAAAACTAATTAATAACAAGGTTTATTTTTTTTTTGTTTTAAACAAAATGCATACTGAACTGGGGATACCCACGTGGAATACCACGTGGGCCCCCTTGGTAGCCACGCTACCATTGGTAGCGCTGCTACCAACTGGTAGCAGGCCGCTACCCTTGGTAGCGCTGCTACCAGCTGGTAGCAGTAGCTACCAAGGTAGCATTGCCTCCTCCCAGCGATGGGGGGAAGGCATACAATGCTATTTTTTTTTATATATTTTTTTTTATTTATGTTTTATTTCGTTTTTAACAGAGGTCTTATTTCGTTTTTAACAGAAACCTCTGGGTTTAGCTTAAAAAAAAAATTCACTGGTAAAAGAAATAAAACCAGACCCAGAACAGTTCAAAAATTTTCTGCATAAATGTATATATATTTTCTTTTTTAAAAAAAAAACATGATATGTAAAAATTTCAAAAGGGAGTTTGACTCCTCAATCACACAGTTGAAAACACTACTTTGCAATGTTTTCCAGCAAGCCCTCTCTCTTTATTTTGAAAACAAACACAGTCTCAGTCAATTCTTTTTTTTTTGTAACAAAATTTTGAAATGAACCAAAATGATTGACAAAACAAGAATGTACAAAAAAAAACCCCATACCCATTTTTTTTAACAGCCATAAGAAGAATTTTCCAGATTGTATAAACTAAGAATGGGGAAGGTTTTCTCTTTCTCAAAATAGCCCAAAAACCATGGCCAATCTTAGAACCAAGAACAACCAAACTGAAATAAAATTTCTTACCTCCAAACGCTTTCCGGGAAGAGGTTTTGATGAAGATGAGCTCCCAAATCAGCTGCTCTCTTTCCTCATCCTTCTCCAAAATCCCCCAATCTCCCTTGCAAGGAGCATGTTTTTTTCCAAAAAAAAAAAAAACCCCAAAGGCCAAGAAGACCCCCAAAATGCTTACCAACAAGATTCAAAGAAAACCCTAATTTTTGCCCTAATTTCAATTTCGAAATTAGGTATTTATTTTTAAAAAAATAAAATGATTGAAAGTCCCAAATGGAAGTCATTTCTTTCCATTACTTATTAATCTTATTTGTTTCCCCTTATTAAAATTAAAATGCTTCTTTCTCCTATTGAGTTTTAAATTTTTAATTTCTTAGTATCGATTTAGACCTACATTTATATTTTGGGACTACTCACCGAGTAAGGCGTTTTAATTAAATTTTAATTTTCTAAGAATCAATCTTTTTATACTATGTCAACTATACAAGTAAAAAGGAAATAATTTTCCTTTAAATAATAATAATTTATCCCTTTTCCTCCAAAATGCGAAAATGAGTAATTTATTACTATCTCCCAAACGACTTTAAAAATTTTCCTTTCTAAAATGCATAATTTATTAAAATCGTAGTTATTAAAATTAACTATTAAATTAACTCGCTATAACTTAATAAAGCGACATTTTTAAATAAATGACTAATCTAATGCAAGAGTCTTGTTTATTCAAATTTCTCAACTACAAATGCATAAAAGTTACAAATGCGTAAATGAGCACACTAACCCCAGTTAAATACCTTAAGCTTGCTACAATAACAATTTAAAGCAATCTCTTAAATCAGTGATTAATCATATAAAAGAAACTACCTATTTAAATTTCTAAATTTCTAATGTGTACGTTTAATCATAATTTTAAATTTAATACTTAGGATAACAAACCTCACTTACCTCGTGCAAGGCACGCAAATCGAGGTAGTCCTCCAAATCTCTCGACACGCATCCCAATGAAAGGCAAGCTCCACGAATCCACGCACGATGCTCACCTAACCATGGCTAAGGCAAGACGAGCGTTATATGACCACTAATTCCGAATTCAAAAGATGAAAGAGCATACTCAACCTTGCAAGTTCCAAAGGAGGTGAACCTTGCCCTAAGCGGTGTTGTACCTGCAATCTCCTGCACCCATGAACTCATACAAGCATGCATATACATATACATATTCAATGAAGGCGTTAGCTCGAGATTTATCTCAAGGGTTAGGGAACAATTGCATTTACACGAAAATCGATGCAAAAGCACAATAATAAGTATGCACAATTTATTTATATTATCTAAACTACACATTGCATATCGGTTAATCTACCATTCGAGAATGCCACATAGGAAGTCAATCAAGGTTAAACGGGTTTTAAAAGTCTGACCAGGGTATGGGCATTACAGATATGGCATGAGCTTAGTCGTAGAGTGAGATTAGGGAGTTGGACCATCTCAACCATGGTGCGCCTGCATATGTATATAGTTTTGTGTATTCATTAAAGATTTTCATATAATTTTGAGCATTTTGGTTAGCAAATCAGGGGTGCACTTTACATTCTTATTGTTATCCAATTCACTTACTTTAGCTCTATTTCTTTCTTCAGATTTGGGGTCTAGAGCTCCTCCCTAAGCAAAGATTATTGGTTTTGTCTCCCCTGCTTTGGTTGGAGAGTTTCTTGCTATCTCTAGTAGTTAGACCACATAGTTTAGATTTTCTTAGATTCATTAAGCTTTTTATTTGTTGTGTAGTGTCTTTCTTGATATGCTTGATTAGGATAGTGTTTAATCTTTGATTTGCTAACCCTAATGACTAACATTTGTTTCTTGTGCTTCTCTTTATGTGTGTAGCAATCAAATAGGTTTTTCTAACTATCCTTCTTTTTGCAGAGCATCATATACATATACATATTATGTATATATCTATATATCTACATATACATATATGACCAAATCCTATATATCATTTGGTTTGATTTTATTATTGGTTGTTTTCACATATGATATTATTATACTACCTAATGTTATATCCCTATTTATTTTTGTTATCCAATTTTCATTTATATGTCAATTGCATTTAATAGGGGTTTTTTTGTTGTTAGCATCTTCATGATTTGAGTCTAAATTTTAATATCTTGAAGCTTAATCCAGTCTTTTCTAAGGTCCTAGGTCCTTGTTGTTTTGTAAATCTCATTAAAAGGCTCCAAAAGGTTTCAAATGTACCTTATAAATGAAAAGAAGGGCTATATTCTTATGATTATATTGTAAAAACTTTAAAAAAGAAGCACATTCATGTGACTTCATGAAAGAAAAAGTTTTTTGCAAAAGAAAATACTTTGGAGGGAAGGTCATTCAAGTCTTCAAATGCATGTTCTATAGGTGACCAATGATTAACTCGAGTCTGAAGGAGTCAAACTTGGGTTTGACATAGCTAGACTTGGGTTTTCATGCAAATACCCTATTAGGGAGAGGGGCTAGTAGTTGTGAGGGGTAACTTTGTCAACATGTAGCCATCACGTGGAATATCATAAGACCTCCATTTTTAAAAAAAATTTAAAATGGACATTTAACTATCTAAAAATTAAGGTTTGAAGGCGTGACTTTGTTACCAATTTTTTGACTTCAAGAGATAAAAAATAGAATTATTATATACCTCATGTCTTATCATGAATTTAGGAAAGTTTAGAGAAAAGATTTATTAAATACCTTGAAGGTGTCTATAAGGTTGAGCTTATTTAAAAGGATGAGATTTTACAATGCAAGGTTTGGAGGGAAAATAATTCACTTGAAAAGGCATTTTAATTCAAAAGATGTAAAGACAAATAAAGTTCTTTATTTATTTACAAAAGTTTTCTAAAGGCCTCCTTCCACATGATTATCAAGAAAATCAATTTCATGCATAGCTTGGAGGGAAATAGAAAGCTAAAAGTATAAGCTTTCGTGCGATTTTAGGGTTTGCATTCTGTTTCAAATGAAAAGAACCATTTATAGCCAGTTTTTAGAACTTATGCTAGGGTTCTGTTGGGGTCTCAAATCAACAGATTGGATAGGTTCTAAGGAAATTCCAACTCCTATGATCAAACCCTCCAATTGACTTGGCCAACTTATAGAGTGAACCTATTTGGTTACTAACTCTCTCACTTTAGGCTTTGCAGGACCTAGGCGGGTATACCTACTCACTGGTTGTTCCTTCAACTAATGCTTTTTATAGCAGATTTAGTGTCTTGATATGACTTCCCCCTATCTCAGAATGGCATCAGTTCCTAGAATGGATATATTGTAGATGAGTTCAAGATTGTTGTTGTAGAAGCTATTCAATCTTGATGTCCATTGGGTTTCATGTCGAAGAAACCTTGGGCTTTGGTAACTTCCTTTATCCTTCCATCGAAACACTTTTTATATCGACATCACTACACTTTTTTGATGAATGTGTCTATTGTTTCATCGAGGCCATCTTTCTTTTGATGATTTGCTTCCACTATCATCTTTCATCGATGAGCTCATTAGTAATCTTCCTCGATAAAGTTGCATCAATAAAACCACAAATATTTGTAACATGCCTTTTATCCCTCGAAACTCATATCCTTATTGATATCGTTTATTGATGTAGCTTCCTTCTGTTTGATCGATATCATTCTTTTGATAAGAACGCTTCTTTCGGTAAGTTTCCTTCATGTTGCGCTGATGGTATTATTTCCTCGGAAGCCTTTTCCCATCGATGAAAACCATCTCTTCTTTCTTTGATATCCTCTTGCGGTGGAATCATTGCTTTCGATGAGTCCCTTTTAGAGTTCATCGGTGTTACCTTTCCGTCGATACCCTTTTTATATCGACGAGACATCACTAGGTCTCATCAATACTATTTAAATTTTGGATATTTTGATAGAATTCTATTAGACTTGTTCGATAACTTATGGGTTATTACGGTATCAATGAAAATGATGATTTCTTCCAAAGATAGATGGCTTCTATGATTTAATCTCTCAAATCAAGATATTTTAATTAATTTAGATTTTATGCTCAATAGGTTCCACAAGCTACACCTTCAGTTTATGTCCTAGCACGTCACCGCAAGGAGGAAGGTTTATAAGAAAAGGACTGCATGCAATAGTCAAAGGGTTACTTCAAAGCTTGAATGAGAGGTTTGCCTCTTCGATGAAGGAGTTTCATAAAAATATGAAGATAATCCATAAGGACATTTACAAAGCACCTCATGCCAACACCATGCAAACCACATGCAGAGTTTAGGCGTGATAGAAGTTAGCATCAAAGCTTTTGGAGAGAAATTGTCATAGTCATAAAAGTAGATATCCACGTTTGGAGGTAGGGTTTTCAGAACCCTATTTTAGAATTTTTAGTATCTTATTGTTTAAATCATGCATTGGATATGCCTACAGTAATGATTCAAGCAAAAGTCGGGTTAAAGGAGAAATTTGATTATCTATAAAAAATAATATAGTTTCAGCTTTGTGTTATGACAACATCTATAAGTTTGTCAATGCTTTCTTGCTCACCATAAGGGTTCCACATATTATTTAAAAGGGTTGATTGTCTTGCTAGATTTTCTTTTTCCTTGAAGTGAGAAAATCCCCAAGTCTCTTTTGTTCCCTAGGATAGCTTAGAAAGTACGGTCATGCAAAAGTCATTTAGTGATATCATCAAGAGTTTTTAATCCCAAAACAAATCTCAATCATAAATAGAAAAGGTGTAATAGTAGGATTGACACAAACCAGATAAAGATCAAGTACGGGAAGCAGTGAGCAAGGTCTTTTACATATAGGGTAATAAAAGTAATGAATAATGGCCTAAAATTATTCAAAAGGTCAAGAAATAGAGAAAGCTTGAGAGTCAAATTCAAAAGACAAAGACATCATATGATCATTGAGCAGTGATCTGAAATGCAAATTATAGCGAGGTATTATGACTATAAGATAGAAACCATCCTAGGAGCCTCCAAATATATCAAAAGTTGAGAAAGTAGCAAGCTTACTGTACAAAGACAGTGATCACTATAAAGTTGCAGTCAAGTTCAAAGCATTGATTTGTGGGAACAAAGGGTTTCATATGGGGATAGAGTAGTCTCATGAAATATCATGACAATCATAATCATAATCTAAAGAGTAGTCAAATATTGAAGATAGATTGGTGATAGTGTAGTCATTCATTAATTTTTTTGGACATTTCAAGCTATGTTTTCCTAATAGATGGTCAAGTATAGAACAACAACACTTAGAAAATACAGTCTAGAGAGATTGGAGTCTATAGTAAAGCTAGTAGGCAGTCATACCTAGTACCAAATAAAATGACAGTAATCAAGTCTACTGAGTGAAAAAGAGCAGGGTATAATCACTAAGATCTTAGTTGCATTTCCATTTGGATCTTAGAATTATCATTTAAATCTCGTTCTTTAGGTTGTCATCTAGAGGATCAAGTGCTCTTCCAAGTGAGGGTCACCTTGAATCTTAGAAATCTTTAGAGATAAGGGAGCAATGAATGATTTTAAGAGTTTATATTTATTCAACTTGTTTTGTTTTTACTTCTAACTCTAATGCACCGTTTCATGTGTGTTTGAAGTGTTCTTCTCTATTGCAGACTGATACCACATTTTAGGCATACAAAACTAATAATATTGAATGATATCTGATTTATTCATGTTATTAATAACACTGAAATAAATCTAAGAGTAATAAGATTGGATGTAAAATTCTCTCATATTTAGCTAATTAAATATACAATGATAAACACCATGAACCTTCAAATAGTCTCACTCTCCTCCCTCTCATGTTGTCTATTATCGCACAAGGCTCGATAGTATTACACTATTTAGTGTCATGTCATAGATTTGGTGTTTATCTTATTTCTGTAGTTGGTAAAATCACACTTGCCACCTTTTTACTCATGAATAACAACTTATTAAATTTTCATTTGTATTCACATGCATAAGACGTATTCTTAAATAATTAAGTTACCATTGTCACTGATTTTGTCCTTCAATATGAATAACACTCTACATTATATTACTATTTATATTCAAACTTAGTCATTATTAAATATTAAGGACAATGTTATCTTTGTTTCCTATGTAGTAGTTTTTATGCCAAAGGCCTTTCCTTAATTGAAATGCACATACCTGACTTCACAAATAAATGGTTCCTAACAACGCATAGGTACATGCAAGACGATCAGAAGTTTTTAAGCCATTGGATTTTTTTCAAACGTGTTTGCCTTGTTTTCCTTTGTACATTTTTGTTCACATTGTGTGGCTCTGACATGATTTCAGGGAACATACGTACTCTTAATCTGCCATATAACGTGCTTAAATTATTGATGGAAATATAGTCTTTCACTTCCTCGAATCGCCTTTATACTTGAAGGACAATCGATGCAGATTGGAACACGAAAACAATCATTTTACCAGTTGTACATAAATTTTTTTTTCTTTTCAACTGCAATGAGTTAGTTGCCATCTTTATTAAGCCTGCACGCCATTAATAGACAAGACCAGTCCATTAGTTGTCCTTGTTGTCCATACATATCTACTCATACTCTTTACTTTTGGGATCTATCTCATGAAGAAACACACAGCTTTCACCAGTTTTAGCCGATAGGCTTAAGCTTGCGTACGGACCATCAGAACACTTGTCTCCCGCCTCAATAGAATTTAAGGCCCGACAAATTACGAATTATAAACAAATCCTATATAGGTACCCAGTGAGATATCCAGGCAAAGTAGAAAACTAAAGCTTGCCCTATCATAACCCTAGAGTGGATAATTATCAAATTATCTGATAGCTTGTGTAACATATTGAGATTGGGTATCAAATGTAACATTGAGGGCAAAACCGTGAACAAGAAAACAGGCGTCCTGTAATAACTTAGAAAAAAGGGTATAATATTTAGCACTCTACCAGATCTAATCATGCATGAATGAAACATTGTAAACAACACCTAATCCATTCATACTATCAAGATCGCCTCCACTGAAATAGAACACTCCACGTTTTCTTGACCATTAAAAACCATCACCATTATAACCGATTATAAAATAGAATAGCACTAGAATCACAGTCAAAAAATAAAACATACTAAAGAAAACCCTACAAAAGGGTGGCAGGGAAGAAGAATGCTCAATCACTACCAAAAATACCCAAAATACCTACCAAAAATTAACAAAAAAATTCAACCCTTCAACCCAATTAAACACAAGAAGCCAAACACATCGTCAATTAACTGAAAAAAAATCTCTCCCATGTGACATCTCGCTCATTGTTACATCACTCTCTGACATGGCTCTTCTCGCCACTCATTATTGTGTTTAGAGACTTGGAACATATTTTTGTTCATAGTATTTTTCATCAAAGTTCAAGTTAGCCTAACTAGATGACGGTGAGTGTGTGGCATTAAAGATCTCATTTTGTCTTGTATGACAAAAATCTTGGGATGACTCTATGACCCACATCATAATTATTGACATAATTATTGTTGTAGGTTACATATAAATTAAACTAGCAATTGCACTTTTGGTCTGCAATGGGTATGCTAAAGAGGTTTGGAAGGTTAATTAGGGAATATTTTGGTCTATTTTTTGCATACATTTGTGTAATACATGAAGTCAATTAGGAGGCCCTTCTGCAAATGATGGCGCTTGTGCAACAAAGGTATCGATGAAGAAGTGATAGCTTCAAATAAATTATGTATCCACTCATAGGGATCCAAGCATGATTAGGTTCCACTACCAATGAGCTCATACTATGTTTGCACAATAGAAAGAGAGGGAGAGAGGAAGAAAGAGTTGGGAAAGACTGAGAGAGAGTAGGTTAAGAAGATAGCTAGATAGAGAAGAAGGTAGAGTTTGAGATGGAGGAGGAGAGGGATATGGTGAGGATATATATATATGTGTGTGTGTGTGTGTGTGTGTGTGTGTGTGTGTGTGTGTGTGTGTGTGTGTGTATATATATATATATATATATATATATATATATATAGAGAGAGAGAGAGAGAGAGAGAGAGAGAGAGAGAGAGAGAGAGAGAGAGAGAGAGAGAGAGAGAGAGAGAGAGAGAGATGTCTAGAGATATAGGGGGGAGAGAAATATAGAGGTGGAGATGAAGATAGAGTGGGAGAGGGGAAGAGAGAGACAAGTACATGGAGATTGTTGGAATTATACACTCACATGAGAATGGTTGATGTTGTCATTAATGGCAACCAACCGGTAACAGGATTCTACAGGTTCATCTATAACACAAACATCATCTACCGGCACCAGCAAGTACAACAAGTTCATTCATCGACATCTAGTTTACACCGGCAACGAAGCATACTGACACTTAGGCCGACATGAGACAAGTTTTGTTATGTGCATTGTATTGTAATTAATTAATTATTTGTAAGTCGAAATGATGTATTGTAAAGACTCATATATGTATGAGATCTTATAGGTAATTTTTACATAGTATACAGAGAGGGATTATGTAATAAATCATAGAAGATAGAGAAAGGATTTTGTAACAAGTGAAGATAGGTTATATGAGTGAATTTCATTCACCAGCAAGGTTTTTGGTTATGGTTTCTGACAGAGCTTAAATCGATACTGAATCAAGCATTGCAGATGCTATTTTGAGCAGTACATTGTCTTGGATTTAATTATCCATTTTGTAGCTAGTGAGACTCTTTCATTGAGTAGTGAGCTCTAGGTTGTTGGCCTTCCTACATGTGTAGACCCCTATTGTAAGTAATATTTAATCATATTGGCCAGTGAGTAAATATTGTGGGTCACAAATCCCACCGAGGTTTTTTCCTTACCGGGTTTCCTCACCAAAATATCTTGTGTTATGGTGTGCATTTATACTGTCTTTGTTATTTCTCTTTGTTGCATTATTATTTGTTTACTGGTACATTAATTTGTGTTGCAAAGTTATAAATAAGTTCAAATATTCCATTAACCGGTTAGAGACTGATTCATCCCCCCTCTCAGTTTCTTTGGGACTGTCATTGCATTTAACAATTGGTATCAGAGCCTGGTCCTCTATTTGCAAAAGCCTAACAACTTGAGGAAGATTCTTAAACCGGTACTGATGGAGAGTTTGAGAAAACAGTTGGAAGGAGATCTTGAAGATTTTGATGCAGAAAAATTGAAGAATACCAAACTTGAAGATGATTTGAGGACTGCCCATGAATTCATTAAAGGACTTAAGGAGAACCTGGCTATAGCACAAAACAAGAGAAAGGAACTTCATGAGGAAATGCAGAAACAAGATGATGAAAAGGAAACTCTTAGGGATATTGCAAAGAAGCTGAGATAAGAGAACAGTAACACGAGGAATGAAATACAAGATTTAACCATGAGGCTATGTAAGGATATTGAAGACAGGAAGAAGAATGAAGAAGACTTGACTATAAGACTTAATGATGGAGCAAATGAAAATTTGAGACTTTGTCATGAAAATGATATGCTAAAGACAAATCTGATTCACATGCAACATGATAAAGAGGAGCTTAGGAGACAAGTTGGCATTCTAGAAAATGAGTTGATCACTCCAAATGAATACAAAGAAAAATTCAAGAAAAGTTCAGAAAGAATTGATGACATGCTGAAAAGATAGAAACCTGATGGAGATACAATTGGAACTGGATCTGAATATGGAGAAAGTTTAGGGACTGCAAACAATCAATATCGTAGCAAACTGTAAGACAACCTAATGCTTATAAATTTAATGGGAAATGTTTTAATTGCAACAAATTTGGTCACAAAGCAAATTAGTGCATATTTAGAAATAATCAGAATACAAATTTACCCACCAGTCAATGCTCCAAATGAAATAAAGCTGGTCATAACTCAAAAAATTGTAGAATGAATGTGAAATTCTATATTTGTGGTAGATTTGGACATTTATCTAATCAATGCAGAACACAAATTGGTCAAGGATATGGAAAAGCTATTCAAAGGAATAGTGTAACTTGTTATGCATGTAACAAGATTGGACATATTGTAAAATTTTGTAGAAGCAAGACTATACCAGAACAATAAAGGATCTAATGAGAAGCGAAAAGAAAAAGTAAACGAAATAAAGCAAGAATTTTCAAAACAATGGATTAAGAAGAGAGATCAGAAAGTTGTTGAATCTATCTCTGCACCAATAAAACAGAGTAACCCTTCACTTGTAGGAGATTCTTTATCTAACTAAGGAATAATCCTTAGAGGGTATGGCAAAAAACTAAAAATGATGCATTCTACCCTCAGTTGATGGTAAGAAGTTATATTTCTTCTTTACTAGCAGATATGTTAAGACTTCACTTAATCGGAAAACATTTAATATGGTTGTTGAAGAATTTTTAATCATAAAGCACCGAAAAACCCTCATTTCAATTCACCAAGCATCCAAGCATTCGAAGAGTGCAAAGAGAGAGCAAAGGCATTCTAAAGGCGAAGCAACAAGGTGTTTTCAAGCATTCAAGGATTTTATGTTAAAAGGTATTTATCTTTCGAAATGGCATCTTCATCTTCCGCACCTTAATTTATTGCAAACCCTACTATGGTAGAAAATATTAAGTGCCCTAGACCTGTGTTTAAAATCATTCCGAAGATTGCTAAGCAAGATGATTCTATGGGAGCCTTTTCTAAGATTCCGAAGGGAGTTGGTTTTGCCGAAGACCCGAGGATTCATATCCACTACAACATAGAGAATTTAGGGTTTGATGACTTGAGGAACATGTACAAAGATGTTATAACTGGTGAACAAGGTTTAGTCAAGTCGGAGCATAAGATTGTTGAGAACTTAGGATATTCCTGAATTTTTGGAGGAAATAGTTCATCTTGTACTGAGCAGAGTTCATGGGGAGTTTATGTGGCTAGATTCTATTTTTAAAATCACTAAGGAGGCAATCAAGGCTATTACTAGTTTACCCTCAACCAGTATTAGGCCTGACAAAAAGAAGAAGATACCAGACAAGGGTGTTATGGACCTAACTAGAGCTACATCTGACAACAAATCTCTTAGGGTTAGTGATATCAATGATGCAAATGTGAAATATGTGAGCATGGTATTTAGATACAGAGTTACACATGCAAATAGATTAAATTCTATTTATAGCTTATGTATACATAGTGCATATGAGATGGTTAAGAAAAATGCTAGAATTGATATCTGTGAGTGGCTTAAGGATGAACTGATAGATAACTTGAAGAAAATTAAGGGTGACAAGAAGGGAACATTCCATTTTAGGAATCTACTTGTGTGTTTAATGCTTTACTTTACAAAGGAGATACCTGACATTGGTCATAAGGACTTTTCATATGACATCCCGATAGGTAGACAGATCATGGAAGCTATTACCGACATTGGTGCTAACAATGATAACATTGTAGCAGACTACTTAAAAAACTTCCAAACCAAAATGAAGGCTAGAGAAAGGATACCACAGAGGATTTTGGATAAGTATGACCAGCAAATATGTTTTGTAATCAAAAGATATGAAACATGGATGGAAGTTGTTACTCCTAGAACCATTTGGATAATAGAGATGGGATATGAAGTTGATCTGAATATTCTTGAGGCTTATGCTAAGACACTTCTTGATGCACCTAGAGAACCTTCTGAAGAAATTTGGCAATGCTAACACTATTGAGAGTGTTGTTTTGATGCAAAAACAGAGAAAAAGAAGAGAAAAATTTATTAGAGATGCATCCAAAATGGCTAAATAATTTAAAGAAAATAGGATGAACTTAAGTGGTATTTCTGCTAGTGAACTAGAAGGACTGAAACCGGTAGCTCATGTTTCACCAGTTGTCACTTCTTCTGATACAGACAGTGGTAAGGCAATAGAGTTCAAAAGAGTTGAAAGGAAGAACAGGAAACCTTCACCAGTACCTTCTCCTTCTCCTAAAAGGACAAGAACATTAAGGAAGAAGCAACAGGCTGTGAGAGAGCCTTTTGAAATTAACTCCAAAGAAGAAACAACAACCTAAGGCACTAGATACCCTTACACCGGAGGAATTGATCAATGAAATAACACAAGGTAATCTTAGTAATGTGAATAAATTTTATCATTCTTTAAAGGATTCTGACAAGGAGACAATAGAGTAAAGCATTATTTTGCATCTTGACATCTACAAGAAAGTTTTGATTGAGGTTGTAGATGATCTGCCAAATGACTTATACATAAGATTAGAGGCTAAAAGAATGTCAATGATGGAATTGGATAAAAAGTTAAAGGTTGAAGCATTATTGTTTGTTCACCCTGTAAGTTCTCGAGAAGAGATTGATGAACTGATTGCTGAAGCCAACCAGTCAGTTTTTGTGAGTGGTCACCAGTAGGTTAGCCTAATGGCTGGGAGAGTGAAAGAAATAGTAGATGAAACTGCTGACAAATGGGACATATTTTTTGTAGAAAAAGAAAAGAAAGAAGAAAGGGATAGACAAAAAATGGATAAGTCTTTTACAAAGGTATATCAAAATGATAAAGGTAAAAGTAAAATTGGTAGTGTACCTATTATAAAGGTCAAAGATAACCTTTATCCATCGACATAGGACACCCCACCAATAACTTCAGGGACACCGGTACATACAGATAGTCAACCGGATAAGGAGGCTAAAGAAATAACTCATGATGATACTAATCCAGAATCAGAATTTTTTTTTTACTATGAATGTAGATACACAGGATTTTAATATTGTTATCGATAAAGAGACTGCAGAGGTTAAGACAGTCGATGCTACGAATGTTGAGATCTCTGGGTCAATGATTAACATTGCTGACTCTTAGAACATTGAAATACCGGTGGAAGCTAAGAAACTGGACATTGAGAAATCGATAGAAGCAGAGGTAATAACACAGAGCGAGAAAATGACAACAACTGTAAATAAAGAGGTAATAAATGATGGAAACAAGGAAGAAATTGTTAAGGTAATTGGTCTGTATCTGATGAAAAGAAAGTTATTGTAGAACCGAGCACATCCACTACACATTTCAGACCTACAAATGTAATAGATGTTCTTTTGGATTCAATTAAGAGGATCACAGGTTGCAATGCCTTAGCATTTAAGGCCATTGAAGATACATTGCCTATTTTGAAAATGATTGCACTGGCATGTAAGACAGATCATATTGATGGTTCTTTGGGTAAATTGGACGCATTGTCCAAATTTATTACTTCAAATGTTCTAATTGTAGATAAGGTTAATGAAGAAACCATTAAGGAAAAGGTGAATAAAGAAAAAGGTGAACTCTTTGACAAAACTATCAAGGATTGTACTGAGCATATTGATTCCTTATTACCGGTACTTAATTCAACAATTTTGGAGTATAAGGATTTGTCTAAAGAAGCTTGCAAGCCTCACCACCTAACTGAAGACATTGATGAGGAGATTAAGAAAACACAAAAGGAGATAGATGACATAGCAGATAATATGATAGGTTCTTCAGAACTTACCTTAGTTTTTTATCAAGAAATGACAGTTTTTGAGGAAATGATAGAGAAACTGGAGTAGGAAAAAGAAAGAATAATGATAAAGGCTCGGGAACTGAAAAACAAACTTGGTCCAAGATTGGATAGTATTATAAATCAACAGGTTGAGCTATCTAAAGCAACAATTCAAGGAGAATGATCACCAGAGTAACAAATGCATTATCTAACTGGCATGATCCAATAGACCGAAACCATTATTTCTGATAGTAGTAATTTCATGCAGAGCCTGAATCCAATTTTGGCGGATATCTTTCAAATTGTACACAATCAGTTACAGGCTATGAGGTAGAATTTTTGTATTCTTTGATTCTTTTTGACATCCTTTGTCATTGATGTCAAAGGGGGAGTAGCATAGAGAAAAATGTATGGAGGAAAATGCACAGAAGAAATATCTTGCTTAAGGGGAGCACACTCTT
This sequence comes from Cryptomeria japonica, assembly GCF_030272615.1. NCBI lineage: Eukaryota > Viridiplantae > Streptophyta > Pinopsida > Cupressales > Cupressaceae > Cryptomeria > Cryptomeria japonica. The sequence continues at coordinate 711,247,513 of NC_081411.1, read as the reverse complement.
TTTTTGGGATTAGTTTTGGACAACAGTTTTTGGATTTTTCTCATGAGTGTTGCCATCAATTCCAAAGGGGGAGATTGTTGGAATTCTACACTCACATGAGAATGGTTGATGATGTCATTGATGGCAACCAACTGGTAACAGGACTCTACAGGTTCACCAACAATGTAGACATCATCTACCAGCACCAGTAGACGCAACAAGTTCATTCATCAGCATCTAGTTTACACCGACAACGAAGAATACCGACACTCAGGCCGACATGAGACAAGTTTTGTTTATGTGAATTATATTGTAATGTAATTAATTATTTGTAAGCCAACATGGTGTATTGTAAAGACTCATATATGCATGAGATCTTATAGGTCATTTTTACATAGCATACAGAGAGGGATTATGTAATAAATCATAGAAGATAGCGAAAGGATTTTGTAACAAGTGAAAATAGGTCATGTGAGTGAATTTCATTCACTGGAAAGGTTTTTGGTTATGGTTTCTGACAGAGCTTAAACTGGTACTGAATCAAGCATTACAAATACTATTTTGAGCAGTACTATCTTGGATTTAATTATCGATTTTGTAGTCAATGAGACTCTTTCATTGAGCAATGAGCTCTAGGTTGTTGGCCTTCCTGCATGTGCAGGTCCCTATTGTAAGTAATATTTATTCATATTGTCTAGTGAGTAAATATTGTGGGTCACAAATCCCACCGAGGTTTTTCCCTTATTGGGGTTCCTCGCCAAAATATCTTGTGTCATGGTGTGCATTATGTTGTCTCTGTTATTTCTCTTTGCTGCATTATTACTTGTTTACTAGTACATTAATTTGTGTTGCAAATTTATAAATAAGTTCAAATATTTCATTAACCAGTTAGACACAGATTCACCCCCCCTCTCAATGTCTTTGGGACTATCATTGCATCTAATAGAGATATATAGAGAGAGAAGTATATCAAGAGATCAAGATAGAGGGATAAGGAGATATAAAAATATAGAGAAAGAGAGAGATATAGAAGTATAGAGGGTGAAAGAGAAAGATATAGTGAGAGACGAAGATAGAGCGAGAGACAAAGCGAGAGACAAATAGATGGAGATGTAAGGAGAGGTATATGGAGAGATAAAGATAGAGAGAGATAGGAAGATAAAGAGATATAGAGGAAGTAAGAGACATAGAGGAAGTGAGAGAGGGAAAGATAGAGAGATATAGATGGATAGAGAGAGGTAGAGAGGGATATATATAGATAAAGGGTGATATAGAGAGAGATAGGCAAATATATAGAGATGGGGAGATTGAGGTAGAAGAGATGGATAAAAAGAGATAGAGAGCCCTTAATTCTACGGGTGAGAGGGAGATAGAGAGAAATAGATATAAAGATATAGAGTGGGAGAGATGGAGTGAACAAGAGAGGGGAAGGGAGTGATATAGATAGAGTGAGATGTAGAGAGATAAAAATGAATGAGAAGAGATAGAGATAGAGATATATGAATAGAAATATATCAAAAGGAGCGAGTGAGAGATAGAGATATAGCAATATAGAGGAGGATTGATGGAGTGAGTAAGAGAGAGGTAGAGATAATGGAATATATATAAATAGAGAAAAGGATGGAGAGATAGGAAAATAGAGATGGAAGGGGCATGAGTGAGAGAAAAATAATGTGACATACACAAGTAATAAGCATAGAGGCATAGAGAAAGGAAGAGATATAGAGAAGGGGAAAGATAAATAAAAAGAGATAGAAATATAAGGAGATAGAGAGAGAAATTGAGATCTAAAGAAATATAATAAGAGAGATAGAGTTAATGAAAGAGACAGAGGGAGAGAGGGAGGGAGTGATATATAGAGAGAGGTGTTAGGGGGAGATAGAGATAAAGGTATAGATTAGGAGAGATGTAGGGTGAGATGGAGTGAATGAGAGAGGGAGGAAGGGATATAGATAGAGGGAGATACAAAGATATAGAGAGGGATAGAGAAAGATAGAGAGACATAGATAGAGATAGAGAGATATGGATTGAAAGAGATAGATATGAGCGAGAGGGAGATAGAGATATAGACTAGGATAGATGGATTTAATAAGAGAGAGAGGCAGATATAACATGATATAGATAGAGAGGGGGAGGTGGAGATAGAGAGATAGAGATAAAGAGGGAATGAGTGAAAGAGAAAAAAGGTGACATGACAAGTAATAGAGAGAGGCATAGAGATAGTGGGAAAGTTGGAGAGATACAGATACATGTCACCATTTGGTCTAGGATGCATGTGTGGTACAGGATTGTTTGATCCATATCTGCACTCAATATGTTTATACCCATACATTCCACATGTGTAGAAATGACCTTCAAACATTCTAGACACATACCTAGCATTAGTATTGTAACTTGCGTTTCTATTAGGTTTGTTCCTACAAACATTTGCAGTATGACCAGGCTTGTGACAAACAAAGAAGATAGGTTTAAAAGCCTTCTTACCAGTAGTCTTATTGACTTTAGAAGCAGTTATGTTCTTTGTACCGAAGGATTCACCTTTTTCAGTTGTATGAAAACCAAGTCTAGAGATATCACCCTTCATTTTCTGTGATTGAATTTGTTCTTCTAGCATGGTAGAACTATCGATGAACTTCTCCAATTTCTCATTGGCTTTAGTAAGCTTTTTGACAAGATATTCATTATGCTTAGACAGGTTCTCTTGCAGAGACGATGCCAAATCAAGATTTAGCTTTAGGTTTTCCTTTTCTTTTGTTTCAACAATCAAGTCCTCATGTATAGTATCTTTTCCCCATTTGATCTTTATGATCTCCTGATCTCTTACTTTGATAAGATCTTCAACAGGTCTTCTGGCTTCCAGTTCTTGACTCATGCAGATAGTGAGACCTTCTAGTTCTCTTCTTAGATTCTAGTTATCAAAATTCCTTATCTGGTCACCATTTGGTCTAGGATGCATGTGTGGTACAAGATTGTTTGATCCATATCTGCACTCAATATGTTTATACCCATACATTCCACGTGTAGAAATGACCTTCAAACATTCTAGACCCATACCTAGCATTAGTATTGTAACTTGCATTTCTGTTAGGTTTGTTCCTACAAAAATTTGCAGTATGACCAGGCTTGTGACAAACAAAGAAGATAGGTTTAAAAGCCTTCTTACCAGTAGTCTTATTGACTTTAGAAGCAGTTATGTTCTTTGTACCGAAGGATTCACCTTTTTCAGTTGTATGAAAACCATGTCTAGAGATATCACCCTTCATTTCTGTGATTGAATTTGTTCTTCCAGCATGGTAGAACTTTTGATGAACTTCTCCAATTTCTCATTGGCTCTAGTAAGCTTTTTGACAAGATATTCATTATTCTTAGACAGGTTCTCTTGCAGAGACGATGCCAACTCAAGATCTAGCTTTAGGTTTTCCTTTTCTTTTGTTTCAACAATCAAGTCCTCATGTATAGTATCTTTTTCCCGTTTGATCTTTATGATCTCCTGATCTCTTACCTTGATAAGATCTTTAGCAGGTCTTCTGGCTTCCAGTTCCTGACTCATGCAGATAGTGAGACCTTCTAGTTCTCTTCTTAGATTCAGTTTTTCACCATTCACCTTTTCAACTTCATCGGCTAAAGCTTCAATGTTGGCTTCATCTGAAGAACTGTTATCAGATATTTCTAGTAGTTTTTTAGATAACTCTCTCCTTTTGGTTTGAGAGACTTTTAGTTTGCCCCTAAGGGATTCAATCTCATTTTTGCTAGCTTCTAGCTCTCCAACCATCTCGAAGTAGCTTCTGTCCCCCATGGTAGTTTCAAGATTTCCTTCTAAGCGGTTAGGCTTCAAAGAAGTTAGGCTCTGATACAAATTGATGGTCTTGAAAAGAACTGAGAGGGGGGGGGGTGAATCAGTGACACCAAAACATGCACAACTTTAAACACTAACCGGTAGATGAACTTAACTAAGAATTTGAAAAAAATACATGCTATCCAAAATGAAATAACAACATCCACATAAAGTATAACATCCACCATAACACAAGTGTTTATATGTGGAAAACCCAAATAGGTAAAAACCATGGTGAGATGGAACTCACAAGTTAACTATCTACAGTAATAGAAAATTGACCGGTTAAGGTCTTACAAAGTGCTCTGCTAGGAGTGAATCTTGTTAGAGATCCCAAGATTGATTATAAGCGTATACCATGTTAAGAGTAACCTTGCTGGAGGATTTTAGAATCCAAACTAATGGATCACCTTGTTAGAGGATTTGTACAATAAAGCCTGTTAGAGCTTACCCAGTTAGGGGATTTGATTCTGTTGTAATGATTAGAAAACAACAAGAAAGATTTGATCTATTCTAAGTAGCACAAGACTTTCTTGATCAGATCATTCTAAGTACATTCAACACTGCTCTCCATCTAAACACTTATAGCTCTTCAGCAAAAGATTTCACTCTTTATGCATATCCGTATTCGCATAGATCACTCTTCTATATCAGTCCTCTCTCTTGGATGATTCACTAAGATGTCTTTAAATAGACATACAAATCTTATGTCGTCCATAGGAATACAATTTCCTAGGTGCAGTGTATCTAGATATTTAAACATAACTCATCACAAAAATGGATACCGATTAAAATAGTCAATACTGGTTGGACCACAATATGTGAACCGTTGTCCTGGAATCTTCCACTTGATCTTCATCTTCAAATTATCTTCATTTTGATGTCGACTTAATGTAACCACAGGTTATCTCTTAGGCACATACCGGTTGACACAGAGTACCGGTTAGAGATAGACCTTAAACATACCAGTTAATAGTGTAAATCAATGAAGTTACACCGGTAGTCAATGTAATCATATGTGTGTGTGAGAGTGTTTCATCAATGACAACAAGTGATGAATACATGATAATCATCATCAAGCCAACACCATCATCCTCTAAACGTTCTCTTCAGTTTTCTACTGAATTACCATCCCCCCAAAGTGCAACTTCAGAAAATATAAGCCCAATCAAAAGTTTAAATCCATACCAAAATAAATGGACAATCAAAGGTAGAGTTACTCATAAATGGCCTATAAGGTCATACAGTACTGCTACTAAGAATGGCCACGTATCTAGTTTTGACATTATTGACACTGAGTGTTGTGAAGGTAGAGTTACATGTTTTGTCAAAATAGCTCAACTACATTTTGACCGCATGGAGGTGGGTGCCCATTATGTCATTTGTAAGGGGTCCATTAAGGAGGCAAACACAAGGTACAACAAATTGAACAACCATTTAGAGATCATCTTGTCTGATGCCTCCATATTAAAACAATGTAGCCATGAAGAAGTACCAAACCAAGAGCACTCCCCTTTCATTCCTATTAGTGAAGTGTTTCAGCTAACTAATAATACATTAGTTGACATCATTGGTGTTGTTGTACATGTTGAGATATCATTCCAATCCATAGGAAAGATGACACTCAAACATAGAAGCGAGTTGTTAGAATTAATGATCTCTTAGGGTCAACAATTGATATCAACCTATGGGGTCCAACATTAGAACAAAGAGGACTAGATTTAGAAAACATGTTAACCGGTGATAGTGTTCTTATACTTGTTGTACGTAATGGTTGTGTCGGGTATATTAATGGTAAGGTTGTTAACATGACTGCTACAACAACATTCCATATTAATCCTTCTTTCCCAGAGGCATAACCCCTAATTTTAAGAGGAAATCTTCCCTTGCATACTCAGGATTGTTCTGCAACAATTACTCACATTGATGGCAAATACAATGGAATTACTATTTCATCAATTCGTGAATGTATGAATGTGAAACCAAAAACTATTCAAACCACTTTACTGGCTATTTTGAGATTTGTAAAAGTAACAGATAAAACTTTCTATTATGCAGTTTGTCCACTGAAAGTAAATGGAAAGCCTTATAAAAAAAATGCACTCAACAGGTCAATGATTCATGGTTTTGTCCTAGATGTGAAATGACCATGGTAGAATGCAATTACTGTTACCTTTTACCAATGAAACTACAAGATGCAATAGGTACTATTTGGGCTACTGCTTTTAATGAGGTTGAAACTCAATTGATAAAGAAAACTGCAAAAGAAATTTGTGTGCTGCAAAATGATGCTACAACAACTCAAACACCTTGCTCTGTGATTAATAAACTTATCTCACATTGCTACTCATTCACACTGCTGGTTTCTACTAACACGTACAACTCTGAATCAAAGATGAAAGTTACAATCAACAAAATCTACTCTATTGACTATAAAACTGAGTGTGATGGGTTACTTGTAGAGATTGCTCGCCTCTCTACATAGGCTTAGATATATTAGGAATTTTGTCTAATTACAAAGCTTTATGTTCATGAAACAGTTATTACATTCTAAATTTTACATATTTTATACTACTACAATCCTACACATAACTCTACATATGGATGTCTTGATAGCCTTATCGCTTTTCCTTTGAATCCTGCATTATGTAGAACTTTTTTGTATATTGAGATAATTCTACTTACAAATACACATGATTGATTTCTATGAATACACAACTACCTCTCTCTCTCTCTCTCTCTATATATATATATATATATATGTATATTTCTTACATAAATAACAGATTGCATTAAAATTTCACTGTTATCTCTTTGCAATTCTTTCCTTACCACATAAACTTTCCTACTGCCATGCTTATTACTTTTGCATGTCCTATTGTAATTATAATTAGTCCATTTATGTATGCATAAATATTATAATAGAGAATTCCTATCTCAATAACTATTTATATTTAATTTAAAAATTCATACACACATGTCAACAATTGCATCTACAATTGCACAATGAACAGTAAGAATTTGTATCTCTACATACAGATATATTTATATGTTTATGGACAACTAACTTTACAAGGTTTCAAACTCTTCTGGAAGTACTCATCGCTGCATTGCACAATATGTTTAACTGCATAATCATCTATGTTGGTTAATTGCCTTGCAGAATAAATTTGGTTTCCTTGAAATTTCTCTTGTATATAAGCACTTACTGTTCATCTTTTGCTGTACAATTACGTACTTACATTTATCTGAAAATTCCAATTTTCTATTCCTTTCATACATTAATGATTTTCCAACAATTAATTTCTTCAACTATGATCTTTCTACAAAGTCATCATACTTTTCAATATCTTTTTTCCCTTGCATTCTTAGCTTTAATTTCTCTCTTCGTCTATTATGTAAACATGCTTACTTATATTCCTATATAGAGACTGCATACTCATGTATGTTGGTTACTTACCTTCCAGAAAAAAATGGTTTCCTTCAGATTTCTTTCATATAAAAGTACTTACAGTTCAATGCACTTTCCTATTCATTTCATTACTTGCATTTTTATCTTTGTTTGCACTCTTTCTATATCATATGAACATACTTACGCATATTTCTATATACAAAATAAAGTCTAAAGATATGTACACATATATAAGTATCTGTAAATAAATAAATATTTATAGAAAATTTATACATATATATATATACACATATATATGTATTTTTATTTGTGCATATCTATTTTTACATATATACACATACTTATATATACTTTTTTTATAGATATATATATTTGTACATGTACATATTTGTATATATATCTATATATATGTATAAATATATACATATGCGAAAATATATATCCATAATTACATTCTCAAAATGTTATCGTACCCAAAATTATAAACAAAATACCAAATAAAAAAAAATTCTATACAAAAATATATTTATACACAGTTATATATATATATATATATATATATATATATATATATATATATATATATATATATATATATATGTGCATATCTATGTATACAAATATACACATATTTAACTGATGTGTATATATACATACTTCTGTATGTAAATATAATTTTATATATCTATGCATATGTATATTTCAATAATGCCTTTGGGAAGAAAAGTCATAGGTAAACACTACACTCAACAAAATACACATTAGTAAATTGAAAACTTGCACAAAAAATACATCTCGCAACAAAATGATGATCACAAAACTAGACAAAAGAATATTACAGATTAAATTAACCAGTTTCCAATACCCATATGTTTCTAAATACTACTTAACCAAGCATGTGTATACTAAGAAGCCAACACGATATGTATGCACCCAATATACAAGTCAAATTCTATACAAAAATATATTTATACATAGTTATACAATTATATATATATGTGTGTGTGTATTTATATATGTGCATATCTGTGTATACAGATATACACATATTTTATTGATATGTATATATATACATACATCTATATGTATATATAATTTTATATATCTATGCGTATGTATATTTCAATAATGCCTTTGGGAAGGAAAGTCAAATGTAAACACTACACTTACCAAAATACACACTAGTAAATTGAACACTTGCACAACAAATACATCTCGCAACAAAATGATGACCACAAAACTAGACAAAAGAAGATTATAGATTAAATTAACCAGTTTCCAATACCCACATGTTTTTTAATACATACTTCAATGCTTTCTCTCTTCAATTGTTATAATTCTAACACATCTCTATTCTCTTCCAACTATTAGATATCTATTGAACCTTCCACTCAAGAAAGCGATGCCATCAAATGGAGGAGGAAACAAACAAATAGAACTTACTATGCAAAGAATAGAGCCAATATCTCCAACAAGCTCCAAATGAAGCATCGTGCACAACAAACATCTGATGCCAACTCAGACATTATATTACAAACATAAATGAATGACCTTGAGCAAAGTAATGTGCCTCAAACACATTCTACTGCTCCTGAACTCACCCTGCAAACTCCTTCATTCCTACATGCTTTATCTAACTCCCCAAAAAAAATTGATATGTTGGAGCTCACAGAGGCATGTTCTATTTGTAGAGAAAGCTATGTGGGCATGACTATTAAAAATGTCAACCATGTAGTTATATGCATGAGATGTTCTGCTGAGAGAGGAATCCATCGTTTCTCTTTATCAAACAATATGGACCCAGGTGAGCAGCCTTCTATTTTAAAGTGTCTTTCTCAAGTAGAAGAAATGCTCATAGCAAGGATTGCTCTTGTTTTGCAAGTTACTCATGCAAGGGGAGGACAATATAAATATTCCAGTCACACAATTAACTTCCCATTAGATATTTCAGAAAATGAATTATCCTTGCCATGCAAAATTCAACATTTATAAATCCTTATTGTCCGTAGAACTAATCTACAAGGGTTAACTTATGATTGTTACGTTAATAGGTTTCACATCATGAATGCATTGACTTACAAAATTAAGCATGACCAATACTATAAATATGTTGTCATTGATTTAGATGCGGTCCAACTATTACTTGAGTACAACACGGACATTTCAGACCTTTTACCTTTAGTACCTTCACCTCAAGAACAACCTATACAAGAAATTCTTGATGTGGCCAACATCAACAATGAGGAAGAAGTAATAGAAAACACTTCTTCATTCATTCCATGACTTCCATCCTCAATACCTAAACTTGATGCAATCAAGACAATCCTACATCTAGATAATTTCGATAACAATGTTGTCCCTTGGCCACAAATCAGTACATCACCTATCAATGAGTACAATATGGAAGGCCTACTTTCAATGGCATTCCTCACACTGTTCCCTAATGTTGGCATTATAACAGACAAGAAGAAGGTTGGCATTCCAATTACAATGAGAGATTGTTGGCATTTCAATAAGGATATTGAGAAGGTTGTTGATGACTATGGATATAATTGATTAAGGATGATTACTATCTTAATATTATTATTTTGTCATTGATGTCAAGAAATTGATTTTCTAATTCGGTATGATGTTGCCATATCTTAAGAAGTATGATTTGATGAGTATAAAGATGTCAGTAAAAGACACAGAAAGAATATGATGAATAAGAGGATAAGTTATTCAATGGGCAACTATTATCGAGTTAGACAATGATGAGATCATGATGTTTAGATTGTTCTGATATCCTACATATGCTATTGTTTGAAAGGTTAATACTATACTATGTTACCGAGCAAAGAACCTAGTCGGTAAACCCTAAGGTTATCGCTATCGGTTAATGAAGGTAGAATGTCTACCGAGTGAAGTTTAGTATTCACCAAGTTGTTACCGAGTTACAACTGAGCTATAACAGAATGCATTAAATGTTTACATGTGATATTTAATGAAGGAAGCTGATGAGCTAGAGCAGATTAAATGATTGGTAAACCGTGTATGAAGATTGCTAAATAATCTATGGTAAAGAAAGATCGGTAGGAAGATCTACAGCATAGATTAAACCACAATACCCTAACACAAGTTCCAAGGCAGGGAAAAATGTTTTCAGATCGAAGGATACATTGAACCTAGACAAGATTGAAGATCTGATGGCTATGATTGATCATGGGAAATGTGATCAAGGAGATTACGTGGTTGGAAGATTGTTTATAAATAGGAAACTATTGATAAACAATGCATGCGGGCAAGTGTATGCATAGGGATGCTACATAGTGATTACCGAGCACAGAAGCTTGAAGACCTGTTTTGATAACAGAGTATAGAGCCCAGCAGAGGGACAAGATAAGTCCTATGAATTGATTGTATTGAGCAAATAAGAATCTTCTTAAGCATTTTTAGATGTGAAGTTGCAGACATATTTTTTATTACTGTTATTTTGAGAAGTAGCAGAAAATCTCTTAACCGAGTGGACTTAATAGTTTTTTTTTGTAAAATCCTCTAGCAAGGTGACATTCTGATTGAGTGCTTGAAATCTTTTAACAAGGTCACTTCTAACAAGGTGAAGATCCTAACAGATCTGAGGGAAATCCCTTAACCAGGTCACATCTAGCAATGCGTTTGTAATCTTTAACAGGATTTGTTTTTAACTGAGCATACTCTAGAAGAGTATATTTCTTAGTGGGTCCAAAATCCCACAGTGGTTTTTCCCTATTTGGATTTCCACGTTAAATCTGGTGTTATATGTTTGTGATCTTATCTATTTATGGGTTTGCATACATTACTGTTTTTCTGATATATATGTTACCGAGGTTGAATCTGATGTTTTTATTGAAGATTAAGTTTGAATGATTCACCCCCCCCTCTCATATTGTTAGCTTGGCATTTGTACTAATCATATTTAGTATCATAACTATCAATTGGTATCAAAGCTTGGACTCCGAAAGGAAAGTTTAAAGGAACTTGAGTTAAAGATCCAAAGATGTATAAGAGGGATGCACCAAAGCCGAATAAGTCAAGTTTCTCTACATGGCAGAAAAGGATGAAGCTGGATCTATCAAGAATTGGAGAATATGTTGTCTATTATCTGGAGAATGATTTCATCACACTGAGAACCTATCCATTGGCAATGGAAGAGATAAAGGCAAAGCAAGAACATATTCAAGCAATGATTGAAATAACATCTGCATTGACCGACTCAGAGTTTAATGATCTAGAAGGATGTACTGATGCAAAGGCAATGTGGACTAAGCTCATATCTATGTATGGTGGAGATGAACATGTTCAAAGAGAAAAAGTGGATAGTCTAAGAGGACAACTTGAATCTATGAGGATGAATGAAGGTGAGAACATAACCCAGTATAGTACAAGACTAAAGGAGATTGTAAATCAAATCAAAGGAGCAGGTGGAACTATTGAAGAGAAAGATATAACAAGTAAGTTGTTAAGAACCCTTCTACCTGCCTATGCAATCCGAGTCTCTGCAATCAATGAATTGAGGTCTGTACCCAATATGCCAGTTTCTTTAGATGCTACTATTGGTAAGCTACATGCATTTGAGTTAAGTAACTTTGATAACAGTGGGTCATCGGTAAATAGAGTTGAATCTGCATTCAGCTCTTTTCATATTGATGAAACTGATGATTACAATGATAGAAAGTATAAGTACTATGAAGGGAATCACAGTGGAGCAAGTGAAAGATTTCACAAAAACATGGAGGAGGTACACAAACTGTATGAGGAAATCAGAAAGCAAGAAGAGTCTGAAGCACTATTAGCTAGAAGGCTACCGAGAGGAAAAGGTAAGTATAAAGGAAAGCTACCTTTAAAATGTTTCAATTGTGATAAGATAGGACATATGACTTCTAACTATCCTGACAAAGAATCTAGTGAAAAGAGAGATTACTGAGATGACAGACAGAAAGATAATCATTATAGAGGACACCAAGACTTTAGGAGAAGAGATAAAAAGACATGCCTAATAGCTAATGAGGAATCTAATGATGATAAATCAGATGAAACTGATAAAGAGGAAGTTGTTTATGTGGCTATCAAAGATGGATCAGATGAAGAAAGGTATGAAGAAAAAGCTTTAATATCTCATATAAATACTAATGATTCTTGGATCATAGATAGTGGTTGCTCACATCACATGACAGGTGATAAACACAAGTTTATTAAATTAGATGATTATGATGGAGGCTATGTAAGATTTGGTAATGATGCACCATGTCCAGTAAGAGGTAGAGGATCCATAACACTTCTTGACAATGCTAAATGTAATGATGTTTATTGGGTTGAAGGTTTGAAATACAATTTGTTGAGTGTAGCACAACTAAACAACACAGGTTACCGAATAGAGTTTGAAAAAGGAATTGTCAAAGTTCATGACAAGCATGGAAAGTTAGTTGCTACTGGGAGACAAACAAGAGGTAATACATGTCATCTTAACTCAACTTGGAATAAATGTCTATATGCAAGGATAGATGATACCTGGTTATGGCATAAAATGTTTTGTCATGTTAATTTTGATAATCTGATCAAAATAAGTAAGAAGCATCGAGTAAGAGGTCTATCGAGTCTTGAAAAACCTAAGAATGCTATGTGCCGAGGATGCCAGATGGGTAAGATGACAAGATCAAGCTTTACAAGTAAGTCTTACACTTCTAAGGGAATTTTAGATCTTGTGCACACTAATCTTTGTGGTCCTATGAAAGTTCAGAGTTATTATGGTGATAAGTATTTCATATTATTTGTGGATGACTATTCAAGGATGATGTCAGTAATGTTTTTAAAAGAAAAATCAGAAGCTTTTCAAATGTTTAAATGGTACAAGGCTAGAGTTGAAAATGAAATAGGAAGACAACTGAAATGTCTCAGATCAGATAGAGGAGGAGAGTTTACTTCTGATGAGTTCAACTCATTTTGCAATGATCATGGTATAAAAAGACAAGTCTCTGCACCGAGAACTCCACAACAGAATGGGATAGCTGAAAGAAGAAATAGATCTATTGTAGATTATGCTAGAACACTGATGTTTGAGAAGAAGGTGCCACAAACATTTTGGAGAGAATCAATAAGCACAGCTATTTACACCTTGAACTGAGTACAACTGAAGAAACGAACTTTGAAGACACCTTATGAAATCTGGTATGACAAGAAACCTAATGTAAATTATTTTAAAATCTTTGGGAGTAGATGCTATGTTCACAAAGATGATAGAAATGGTAAGTTTGATCAGAAAAGTGAAGAAGGAACATTTCTAGGTTATTCTTCTAGAAGCAAAGCATTTAAATGTCTGATCAAATTATCTAACCAAATAGTAGAAAGTGCAAATGTGAAAATTGATGAATTTGCAGAAAGAAATGATGAAGGAAACTCCAAAGAACCAGAAGATTATGAAGGATTTGTCTATGTTCAACTAAGAAGTCCTACCGAGATGACTGCTAAAGAAAATGAAGAGAATATCCAGTTACCGAGTGATGAAGAAGATCATACAGAGCCTACCGAGCCTGTATTAGCCAAGTATGTCAGAAGGAATCATGCACCAAGTTAGATTATAAGAGATAAGAATGATCCAGTGATGATAAGGAACAAACTGAGACAGAACACATGTCTAATATCTGAATTTGAACCGAGAATAGTGAAAGAGGCATTTAACAGTGAAGATTGGATAAATGCTCTGACAAAAGAGATTGATCAAATCAAGAAGAATGACACATGGACACTGGTCCCAAGATCGAAGGACAAAAATGTAATCGGTACAAAGTGGATCTTTAGAAACAAGCTAAATGAAAAAGGTGAGGTCATTCAGAATAAAGCAAGACTAGTTTGCAAAGGGTATGCCCAAGAAGAACGAATTGATTATGGTGAGACTTTTGCACCTGTGGCAAGACTTGAAGGAGTAAGAACATTGTTGGCATATGCTGCTTACAAGAATTTCAAGGTATATCAAATGGATGTCAAATTTGCATTTCTGAATGGTATATTAGAAAAAGAAGTTTTCATTGAACAACCTGAAGGATTTGTTGAAGGAGAAAATAATAATCAGGTATGTAAATTGAACAAAGCTTTATATGGTCTGAAACAAGCACCTAGAGCATGGTATGAGAGATTGCACTCATATTTTATCAAAATTGGTTTTATAAGAACAAGTGAAAACAACAATATGTACATGAAGAATGATGAAAATGGAATACTGATCTCAGCCACATTTGTTGATGATATTATCTTTAGTGGAAATGACTCTCTATGCAAGAACTTTGGAAATGAAATGAGTAAAGAATTTGAGATGTCATTAATTGGTGAGATAAAATATTTTATAGGTCTGCAGATACTGCAAATGAAAGATGAGATTTTCATTACCCAATCCAAGTACATAAAGGAAATCTTGAAGAAATTTGGAATGGAGGATTCAAAACCAGTAAGTACTCCTATGACTACCAACTGTAAACTATCAAAGAATGATGAATCTGCATCTATTGATGAGACACTTTACCGATCTATGATTGGAAAGTTGCAATATGTTGTTCACAACAGGCCAGATATAACACATGCAGTAGGTATTGTTGCAAGATTTTATGCAGATCCTAGGGAAACACACATGACGACAATCAAAAGAATTTTCAGATACTTAAAAGGCACTGAAGATTATGGCTTAGTATATCGGAAAGGAAATGTTTTTGATGTAAAAGTTTATACTGATGCTGATTGGGTAGGCAACATTGATGACAGGAAAAGCACAAGTGGAGGAGCTTTATTTTTAGGAGAAAGACTAGTGAGTTGGTTTAGCAAGAAACAAGGATGTGTTTCTTAGTCAACAACAGAAGCTGAATATGTTGCTGCAGCACTGAATTGCACCAATATAGCATGGATCAAACAACTGTTGGAAGGTATAAATGAGCAAGTTTCCGAGCCAGTAACTATATTCTATGATAACCTAGTGCCATTAACATTTCAAAGAATCTTGTTATGCACTCTAAGACAAAGCACATCTCTATCAAATATCATTATCTTAGAGAAGAAGTTCAAGAAAAGAAAGTGGTTTTGGAGTATGTTAGCACAAAGGAACAAATTGCAGACATCTTCACCAAGCCACTGCCAAAGGACACTTTTGAGTATCTCAGAAGTCAGTTAGGGGTCCTACCCCTATCTTCCATTCACCGACCGAGTTCAGTGAAAGAATCAATTCGATGACTCTTCAGAATATCTTTTAGGAGTTGATGCTGATTTACACACTTTAGGAGGTTTTCTAAAGGTGTGCAGGAAACAATAAACAAGGAATAGGAATTGAAGACAAAATGCTCTGACCGAGACTGAATTGATACATAACAGCATGGAATTCACTTCTCAGAGGAAGAAATTATGTTTTTAGTTCTTTTCATTTTTGGCATTGTTGTCAAAGGGGGAGAAGACTAATGTATGGGGGAGAAGTCTACTGACCAAAGGAGAAGACTACATTTCAGAATCGAGGAGAAGACTAATGATAGAGGGAGAGCACTTCAGAATTTCACAACAATCTGAATCCGAATCAATAAGGTCAAATCAATTGGTTTTGCCATCAATGCCAAAGAGGGAGATTGTTGGCATTATAACAGATAAGAAGAAGGATGGCATTCCAATTACAATGAGAGATTGTTGGCATTTCAATAAGGATATTGAGAAGGTTGTTGATGACTATGGATATAACTGATTAAGGATGATTACTATCTTAATAATATTATTTTGTCATTGATGTCAAGAAATTGATTTTCTAATTCAGTATGATGCTGCCATATCTTAAGAAGTATGATTTGATGAGTATAAAGATGTCTGTAAAAGACACAGAAAGAATATGATGAAAAAGGGGATAAGTTATTCAATGGGCAACTATTACCGAGTTAGACAATGATGAGATCATGATGTTTAGATTGTTCTGATATCCTACATATGCTATTGTTTGAAAGGTTAATACTATACTATGTTACTGAGCAAAGAACCTAGTCGGTAAACCCTAAGGAACCTAGTCGGTAAACCCTAAGGTTATCGCTATCGGTTAATGAAGGCAGAATGTCTACCGAGTGAAGTTTAGTTTTCACCAAGTTGTTACCAAGTTACAACCGAGCTATAATAGAATGCATTAAATGTTTACATGTGATATTTAATGAAGGAAGCTGATGAACTGGAGCAGATTAAATGATTGGTAAGCCGTGTCTGAAGATTGTTAAAGAATCTATGGTAAAGAAAGATCGGCAGCAAGATCTACAGGTCAGATTGAACTGCAATACCCTAACACAAGTTCCAAGGTGAAAATACAAGTTCCAAGGCGGGGTAAAACATTTTCAGATCGAAGGATACATTGAACCTAGACAAGATTGAAGATCTGATGGCTATGATTGATCATGGGAAATGTGATCAAGGAGATTAAGCGGTTGGAAGATTTTTTATAAATTGGAAACTGTTGATAAACAATGCATGCAGGCAAGTGTATGCACAAGGATGCTACATAGTGATTACTGAGAACAGAAGCTTGAAGACCTAGTTTGATAACAGAGTATAGAGCCCAACAGAGGGACAAGATAAGTCCTATGAATTGATTGTATTGAGCAAATAAGAATTTGCTTAAGCATTTTTAGATGTGAATTTGCAAACATATTTTTTATTACTGTTATTTTGAGAAGTAGCAAAAAATCTCTTAACCGAGTGGACTTAACAGTCTTATTTGTAAAATCCTCTAGCAAGGTGACATTCTGATTGAGTGTTTGCAATCCTTTAACAAGATCACTTCTAACAAGGTGAAGATCCTCACAGATCTGAGGGAAATCCCTTAACCGGGTCACATCTAGCAATGTGTTTGTAATCTTTAACAGGATTTGCTTTTAACTGAGCATACTCTAGAAGAGTATATTTCTTAGTGAGTCCGAAATCCCACAGTGATTTTTCCCTATTTGGGTTTCCACATTAAATCTGGTGTTATATGTTTGTGATCTTATCTATTTATGGGTCTACATGCATTACTGTTTTTCTGATATATATGTTACCGAGGTTGAATCTGATGTTTTTATTGAAGATTAAGTTTGAATGATTCACCCCCCCCTCTCATATTGTTAGCTTGGCATCTGTACTAATCATATTTAGTATCAGAACTATCACCTAATGGATTGGCTTTACCACTTCAAGACAAAACAAGGCATGTACATTTACATGAATATGCTTTACACTTGATAAAATATTATGATCAAATATTTGGCTAGCATATCCATTTTAGATATTATATCTATAACCTTATGATGAGGCATCGATCTCAGCAATCAACTGTTGTTTTCATAAAGACAAATTTAGAAGATTCTCTTCCAGTGAATCTTCATGGCCTAAAAGAGCACTTACAGAACACACCATCAAATGAATTGCCAAATCATATCATGCGATATGCTACCTCCTTGCACGGGACACACGCATTTTAGAGCAAATCCCGTAGAGACCTTACGACAATGATAAAACAGTTAGGTCCACCAATGTTTTTCTTTACTTTAAGCTTAGCTGATACAAAATGGCCTGACCAGCATAAAATGTTCCCATAAACACACTCAAATAATGTGCAACACAATAGAAGGCAATCTATTGAGAATTTGGTCAATAACCCACATATAACAACTTTATACTTGCACTTAAGATTTCTGATCTTTCATGATGAAGTCATTGTCAAACAGTTGCATGCCGCTGACCACTGGTATAGACATGAATGGAAACACCGAGGCTCTGCCCATATTCATGGCTTTCTGTGGCTTCCACAAGCACCTAATATTGACAACATTGATTGGTCAGACCATGAAAGCATTCAATCAGTTAAAAAATTCTTTGACTAGTACATCACAACATGGAATCCACGCACTGAAGTGGACCACTTAAATAGGTAGTATATACCCGCAATTTCAGATCCATGTCTTTCAAATATAGATGTCATTTTGAAATCTAATCCTTGCACTGACTACACTGAATTAGTGATTTTTTTTCAATGGCATACAAAGTGTTCAGATTTTACCTGCTTGAAAAAAAACAACTCAACACTTGAATGTCAATACAAAGCACCTTGGCCTAAATAAAATGACTTCTCATTGACTTTAGACCATAATAATAGCCCATCATACAATCCAACAAGTAATGATAGTCGCCTCAATGTTCACAACCCAACAATGCTAGCCATATGGAGGGCTAATGTTGATTGTCAGGCAATGTGCTCCAAAAAGGCAGTTCTCTGATATATCTCTAAATACGCATAAAAAACTGAATGTAAATCAGAGAGCTATACTGACATGTTAAAAAAAATTGTTGGGTCAACAAATTCAGAAGATACAATTCTCTTAGCATATCAGAGATTCATGATGGAAATTGTTGTTGATAGGGACATTAGCACTCAGGAAACTTATCACATGATGCTTAAACTCCCCTTGATCTCTTGCACACGTCAGTTTGTCACCCTCAATGTTGGGAAAAAAATCTTCCAGCATATAATAAACTGTGGTGAAGCTTCACAGACATGCATTTCTTTCATTTCTTATTACATGAAAAGACCATCAGAGTTATAAAACCTAAAATTGCTCCATTCAGCTCAACAATATATTTACCGTGAACAACACAAATCATGTAAATGGATAAAAAGAAAGCTACCAACAATTGTAAATGTCTACCCTCAGTTTAAATCCTTACCTTCAGAAGTCAACACTACTTTTGAAACTTTATGTTGGAGTGAATTAATTTTGTACAAGCCATTCCACAACATCCCTCTACGTATAGGTACCTCAACTGATGAAATTATACTGAATTGGAAACAAATTCAAAGTATTCATTACATCCGGTGGCATGTAAATAGCATTGAAGAACACTTGACTATAGAAAATAGTGAAGACCTGCAGTTGCAAGATATTCCACAATCTACTTATTAGGACCTCTACGAATAGGAGTTCTTGTCATAAATGGGAGCCTCAAATAGCTTTGATGTTGCTACTCTTCAAATGCTTGGCAAACATGATTTTGATCTTCAATTTAATTGGGTTGATTCCATACCTAATGAAATGCTGCATACAAAAGCATCTCAATTCATTTCAATGGAGAAAAGCCAATCAACTCACACCCTTGGCAACATACATTCAAATGCACCTAATACCTTTGAGCTTGTAGCAAACCAAAAAACTGCACTTGATATTATAATTTCGCATACTGCACAAAATTTGAATTCCTCACCATTACGGTTAATTATTCAAGGCACAATAGGTACTGGAAAGTCATTTCTTATTGATTGTATACGTAAATAATTAAATTTCTATTTAGATCCTACACAATACCCATTGCTTGTACTATCCCCAACAGGTGTATTTGCATATAATATCCAGGCTACAACAATCCATGCTACCCTCCATATACCTATTCAAGAATACAAACCTTTAATAAGCCATTCATTATTAATGTTTCAAGAGCAATGCAAACATTTACGCTACATTTTGATAGATGAAATGAGCTTTGTTGGTCCTCAATTACTGATCAAGATTGATAACAGATTGTGAGAAGCTTTCCCCACCAAACAACATGAATCATATATAGCACTCTCAGTCATCTTGGTTGGTGATCTTGCACAACTTCCCCCGGTTATGGATAAACCATTATATGCATCCCACTCAACAACACTTGCATTATGGAACTCCTTCAATAATGTTGTCACCTTAGATGTTTCTTTTCGACAATAAGGTACATGCCCCTCCCAGATATACTTTCGTGAGATTTTGCTTAATATACGTAACACAACACCATTGCAAACAGACTGGAAAAGTCTACAGATGCGGTCAACCCATGCTTTGACACTTGATCAAAACAACCACTTCAACCAGCAAAAATATTTGTTTGCAAGAAACGAAGCTTCAAACTCACACAACATTAAGATGTTGAAGTAATTGCACTCACCCATTGCACGTGCAACAATAATCATTGCACACCACAAAGATAAAGAAACACACTAAGAAGAACAACTATCATTTGAAATCCTTCTTTCTATAGACCAAGAAGTAATGCTTATTGCAAATTTATGGATAGAAGTTGGGCTTGTCAACGGTGCTTTGGGTCAAATCAAAATGTTTGTCTATGATGCAGGTTCTAAGCCATCAGATCCACCAAAATATGTGGTGGTCCTCTTCCAACATTACACTGCCCCATCATGGGATCCAACAAATCCAAAACATGTTCCCATACCTCCAATTACTAGGGAAAACTGCACACAAATTCCATTAACAATGGTATGGGGTATTACTATTCACAAATCACAAGGTCTGACATTAGACTTTGCAACAATTGACATTGACAAAATAGAGAAACAAGGCCTTACATTTACAATGCTTTCTCAAGTGAAATCAATTAACCACCTGCAGATTCACCCGACTTTCACCTACCAAAGGTACTCAAGACTGCAAGGTGCTGCATCAACCATTTTAAGAAGAAAAGAAGAAGCTCGTTTGCTGAAGCTTTCTCAGATCACGAAAGAAAATTACTTCCAAAACAAAGATAAACAGGTACTGCAAACACAACTTCACTGTAATTTTACATTCCATATATTTTTTGTCAATCATTTTAATGCATTATAATACTCATGGCTTGCAAAATCAACAACAAATGTAACCGGTTACATTTCAATAAGCATTTTTAACTACTATTCAGATTCAATTAACAACAGGTACACATCTGCCATCCACTGTCTTCTCAACTATTTACCTTTCTTACAATTATGCTTCTTCTAATGGTTACTAAACTTCTCTTCTCTTCTTCTACTTGCAGGAAATCAAAGAAGACACCATTTCAAACAACAAAACCTACAAGGGTATCTAAATATCTCTGACTTTTACAATCAATGATACTAACTTCTATTTCTACTGTCTGTTTACTTTGTAGATTGCAAAACCACCACCAAAGATAATCCTACTATTAATAGATGTGACTACCATCCTTTACAATTCTTTTCAATCTACAAACTTTGCAATTTGAAACACTTCAACTTTTCTAATACAATGTTATTTCTCATAGGTATGAAATGGCAAGCAACGAAGCAACCTACGAAACAAAACAAACACATAAACAAAATACAACATCAGCAAAAACTGTAAGTACCTTCCTTTAATATTAATTATATTCTACAAGTGTTACATACATTTACAATTTCCTAATACAATTTATTACTCACAGGTTTATCTTCATACATTTACAATTTCCTAATACGATTTATTTCTCACAGGTTTAAGATGATATACATCAAAAGGCTGTATAACATGCTACCGTTATCAGCATGGGGGGTGGAGGGTGGATAACAAAAGTTTTCTAGGTCCAACAAATACTATTGGTTGAGATTAATATAGTCTACAATATAAACCATTTATAATAAGGACTCTTTATGGCACTTTCATTCTGTACAACATTGGTTGAGATTAATACAATCTACAATACAAAGCATTTGTAATAAATATTCTTCATGGCACTTTCATTTTGTACATCATGCTACATTCAGTAGCATGGGGGATGGTGGGTGGTCAACTTCTTATTTTGGGAACAACCATAAACATTGGTTGGGTTTTGTACAACCAATACTATATATCAATAAAATTATTCATTTTTACTTTCAATTACCTTCTCTCATTATGATGCATCTACAATGCACATTTTTATATTATTCATTTTTGCTTTCAATTACCTTCTCTCGTTATGATGCATCTACAAAGCACTTTTCTATAAATCAAATTCATCGACCTCCTGTTGCAGGCACTCCCCTGCAACTGCTAGTTATGGTTGTTTCATTCTACCCGTCTTATTGTCTCTATCCCATCTCTCACGAACAACAACCTATTAGTTGTATTCAACTTTATTTACCGGATTTCCTTGACTTCTTTCGAACCTTTCAAGCTCATGGGTTTGGTAAAGAAATTTTAACTGCCAGTCAACCGGAAGAAATGTTAGAGGAGGACTGGTAGTTTGGTTATAATTAATTGTTGTCAGGCAATACGATGAAATGTATCTTCCCTTCATCGATTGACAGATGAGAGGATATCGGATGAGCCTTGTTATGGGCTTATGTTTGCGGGACATAATTATTGTGAGAGCTTGAATTTTCTTTTAACAAGTTTGCAATGGTGAGATATCCTCTCTCTGATATTTTACCGTTGGGATCAAGGTTTTGGGTTTTGTATGCTGGATCATACAACTTCTTTAACTTTGCAATTAGGTTGTTTGAGCTTCCCGGTCCTGTCAATGATTTTGTGGGCATCATGAGGCCTCCTCGTTCTCCTGTGCATGATATTGAAAGTGAACATATCTATGGCTTCTATACTCTTATGCTGTAAGCGAGATTTCCTGATTCAGATACTGATTATACAGATAAGAATGTTATACAGAGCTGCCAAGTCTTTCGTAGCAATACTAGTTCTGTTCATGCTACTATTGGTCTTTTATAATTGTAGTATTTGTATGTCGGTTTCTGCAAAATTTCATGTTAACTTGAATTTTGCTTCTGGGGATTACAAAGTCGCATCTTATCAGTGTCGGCTTATGAAAAACATTCAATGGCTTCAATTTTGAGGTTTTTGTGGGTAGACATATAGTACGATATACGTTGCTAAAACGTGTAATGAAAGAGGAAAACATGTAATGAATTTAATTTTGAGATTTTATAGATATACAACAATATAATGCTTTTTGATTCTAGGGGCGAGTCTCCTGGAAACTCTCCAGCAATTTTTAAGATATAATGATAACATTTAACTTCAAAGGCTTTCTTAAGATTTAACTTCACTAACAATCTCCACAATATAGCTAACCTTGTCAGCTTCTTATCTTTTTACTTCTTGTTCTAGATTTAGGATGTTTATATTAGGTTCATCTCATCAATAGAGACTTTACATTTCATGAATTTCTCCAAATAAAGAGGTTCCCAAACCTAAAAATTTCAGAATTCGCACATTTCTATATATAAATATTCGTGGAAATACAAGTACAATATTCCTCGAAGAACCTTTTGCATTAAGAGATGGTAAAATCAATCCATATAAAAGGTATAAGCTCGCGAGTTTAACAAGTACTGATACCCTAAGTAAGACATATTGTTCTAAAAAAGATGGTGAATGTAGAGAAAAGATTTTTAATAAACTGTTTTAAGGAAATAGTGAGCATCTATTTCTTTGGGGAAATAGTGCAATACCAATATTGGATTTTATTACTCCTTAGTTTGTCAGAGGACAACCATTTACCAGAATTTTTTTTGGGATCTTTATCCTCTCTTTCCCTCTTATGTTGCAGCAGGATTATTGTTTTTGCAGAGAGAATGTTTTTGCAGCAGCAACAGTATTGAGTAAAGAGGAGTGTGTGGAGCAGCGGGTAGCTCCAAACAAATAGAACGGTGTGCAGCTCCAAATGGTTGCAGAAAAGTCATTGATTGCAGCTTCAGAGAAAAGAAATTGTAAATATTTCGTAATTTTGATTATGAAATCTCTGTAATCTGTATATATATATTCTTCCAACTTTTTTTGTAGTTATTTTTCATTTGTCATTAAGTGTTTTTGCCAATTGTTGGCAATAGAGGAGGAGCTATGTTTGTGTTTTATGTGTATTTAGTTTGGTCTTTAATTCCGAGATCTGGTATCAGAGCAAAAGGTTCAAAGGTGAATTAGGTGTTGAAGGTTTGTTATAAATATGGCTAGAGAAAGAGCAAGAGTTGGCAATAACCACTATCATTCAATTGACAAAATTATGATGTTTGGGCTAAGACAATGATGACAAATCATGGTATAAAATAATTTACAGGAGCTGATGGTTAGTGGGTTCACATATGTGACTGACCCAACATTATATGCAACCCTCACAAATGACCAGAAGTCCTAGCTGAAGGAGATAAGGAGAAACTAGGCAAAGACATTGAGTTTGATAGAGACCACCTTGACAAAGGCAATATTGCCTAGAATAGTATGCAAAGGAGGCATGAAAATATTTCAAATGAGTTATAAAGGGATTGATAAAGTTAGATGGATGAAGCTCCAAATTCTCTAGAGAGATTTTGAAACTCTCCAAATAAATGACAATGAGTTTATTTCAGACATCTACACAAAAGTTTCGAGTTTGATAGACCAAAAAAGGACCAGCAGTGAGACAATGGAAGAGTAGAGGATTATGAAGAAAATCCTTAGAAGTCTTCCTTCAATATTTGATGCAATAGTGATTTTTGTTGAAGAGGCCAAAGAAATCTCAACATTGATAGAACTGGTGAGTTAATAGGCTCACTTCAAACTCATAATCAATGCCTAAATAAGTTTGCATTATCTTTCCAAGAACAAGCATTCAAATCTCGGCCCAATGCAAGAGGAAGGAGGAGATGTAGGAGCAACTCTAGTTGAAGCTTGAGAGGTAGAGGTAGAATTAACTTTAAACGGGAGGGTTCAAGATAGATAACTTTGAATGAATGAGTAGCTAGAGGGAGAAAGTAGCTCTTAGTTTAGCTCTAAAGCCAAGAAGAACATCAATACCTTGAGTTAGAGGTATAATAAGAGTAATGTTGAATTTTATTATTGCCACAAATATGGTCATTATTCAAGTGAATGCTGGAAAAATAGTGTGATTAGTCAAAGCAAAGTGCACAGGTGGAGATAAAAAGGTGGCTAAAAGTGATTAGTCAAAGGCTTTCATCATGTACAACATTGGTGAGCAGGGTAGCATTGAAGTTTGGAATTTGGACAAAAAATGTAGCAACCACATGAGTGGTAATGAAAGTTTATTTTCTTTTATTGACATGAAAGTCAGGTCTAAAGTGAAAATGGATAACACTAAAATAGTTTTAGTTGTAGGAAAAGAATCATTTATGACTCATACCAAGCATGGCAAGGAGAAAGAGATAGAGAATTCATTTTTCCTTAGGAATAAAGCACAATCTCTTGAGTCTTGGATAGTTGGTTTAAACAAGTTACAAATTGTTGATGGAGAAAGGAGAATGTGTCATTTTTTACAAGAATGTAAGCAAGAATATTGTTGCAGCAGTACAAATGGCAAAGAATCAGATGTTTTTTCTTGAAGATACAAACATGTTTATTAGCCCAGAATGTAGTTACACCTCTTAGGCATGAAAAATAAAAAACAATACAACAGCAATCAATTTTCAAGATGGTCATTCAAAATCCCTCCAGACGTTGGGATCTAAGGTATGAATAAGGTCAGTGAAAGACCATGGGGGTTCAAACTAGGCCTTTAAGTGGCAACGAAAATTAAAAAAAAAATAGAGTTAAGAACTTGACATAAAAATTTCCGACATTGGTTTGTTGAAATTGAATTTTGTTGTCTCTTCTAAAGTTAACCTAGGTCGGGTTGGTGGGGTGAGGTCATACGTGACCCAAGGGGAAACATGGTTCTAGTCTATGTGGCTAACCTTGGGATGCAAACCTCAAGCATTGTAGAGGTGACAACTATTTATTGTGGCATAGTTATTGCAAGAGATAGAGGGTATGGACAAATCATTATTGAAGGTGATTCAAAGAACACAATTTTTATACTCAAAAGAGAAGCCAAACCTAATTGGAAATGCAAAAACCTCATCACAAAGTGTCTTGACCTCCTCCCTAGGATTGGCCAAATAAGACTTAGTCATATGCGAAGAGAGGTAAATAAAGTAGCAGATAGGTTGGCTTCTTTGTGCCACTATCCTTGCTGACATAAGGCCTAATGATGCAGAATAATCTTAAGATTTCTTTCTTATTTCTTTCCATAGCCACCCTTTTTGCCAATCATTTAATGTTTAGGTGGCGAACATTTAATTCTAGTTTTTGTTGCACCTTCCCCAATTTTGACCCATGCTATCCCTTTCATACTTTTACTATTTGAATTTTCTCTCTAGTTTTCACCTCTGGTCTCACTATGTTAGCTATGGGGGGTGACCTCATTCAAACTAAGCCTGATAGTTGTGATGATTTCAAAAATAATGGTAAGCTATGGATGAAAGTGGTAAAGGGCAACCTTGCAAACTATGTGAAAGGGATGAAGGGTTTTGACCTGGTACTCTCTAAAAAAATTGCCTAGTCGTGGGAGAAAGGTGAGGTGAAAATTGGGGGAGTGGCCTTTATGGTCACTACAGAAACTATTGCTGCAATTACTAGGTTATCTCTGGAGAGAGTGACTTTTCCAAAAAAGCCAATGGGGTCCTACAAAGATGAACTCAAGAGATTATTTAAGTTGTGAGAAGGGGTCTTGAGACTATAGAGTGGGTACAATAGAGAAGACCCACCTGGGGTTTGGAAGGATGTGACACTCACTCTTATGAAATACTTCATGTTGGACAATCGTAGATTCAAAAGATTCCTACCCAGCTCTTTTTCGTGCTGAATCATTTAAGATATAACATCAAAATGAATTTCCCATTTTGGGTTTTTCCTCTTTATCATAGTTAGTTACTAGGACTAAATCTTAAAATTCCACCCCCCTCCACCAAGGCTTAATCCTAAGGCTCTACAATTTTCACTTAGCTTTGACCTCATCTAGTGGGACCCCATTGATTTCTCTTGACCCCTTGCTAGATTCTAAATTGGTTGTGGAGCTTTCTGGTGCCCCTATTTCAAAACTAGACCCCAATTTGGCTTCCTCATCCAATACCAAACTTGTCCCTACTTGGTTCAACCCTATTCGTGGGGCTAAATAGAAAATTATCCCTGCCCCCCTTCTAAGGATGCTGAGTTGGTGGACTCTTAAGACGATACAGATTCAAATGATTTTGATTCATTCTCAGCCACATGTTTTGACTGGTCTCCTACTAGTTCTGAGGAGAAAGCCCCATTTACCCCTAGTTAGAGTCCTCTTCACAGGTCCATGGTGTTTCTATCCCCAATCCCGACTCCCATGCTCTAGTCAAGAAAGTGTCTAAGTTGGTTGAGGCAGTTGAATGGTAGGTAGCGGTCATGCCTCTCCCAGTTGAGTGTGACCAAAAAGAAGATAAATAGGCATGAAGTAGTAGCTAAGGTTGTGGCTCATGGTGATTGTTGGGTGTCAGATGATAAGGACAAGGGGGTTTGGAAGGCCACCAATGATATGGTTGGGAAATTAGAATTTAAATTGGATATTGTTGAGGAGAAGATCAAGGACCTTAATAAAAAAAGTTCTCCAAGGGATGAGAGGAGAGATGCGGCTAAGCTGAAGGAACATCACGAGATTGAAAAAAAAGGTTGGGGAAATGACTGCTCTGATTCAGTAAATGACAATGAAGAATATGGCCTCTCTGCATGCTATACAAGGGGAAATATAATGAAGAAAGATGAAGAGGAAGAGACACCTAGATTCTCCTTTTGCGGCGATAGACCCCCTCACCTCTATTGTCAACGCTACTCCAGATTTGGTCACTCTAGCCTATAGGAAATATTCTAACAAAAATCTATATTTTTTACAATTAAAGTTTTATGCCATGAATGGCAGGATGATAATGATCCCGCTGAGAAGACCATTCCTTTGTTCCTTTGGCAGGTGGTTGGATGTTGTTTATTTTTTGTTTATGCTTTTAGTGGCTTCGTCCTAGTCATTTGTTGGGTTTTAATGTGTTTTGGTCTTCTGTGTTTTTTGGCTCGGAGTGCACTCCTCATGCACCCTAGGTAGTTTCTCTTTAGTGGATATGTAAAGGTTTGGGCACACTTTAAATAATTAGAACTTGACATAAAAATTTGAATAGTTTATTAACATAATTTCAAAAATATGTAAGAATGAAATTTGTAGCAAATTGAATATAGCTTCTAAGATACTAGTTTCTAAGATATTTAGTAGAGGATTATTTTGGGGATAAAAATATTTTTCAATTAAAGAAAAAAAGGTTCAAATACAAAGCCCTCCCTTCTCACCTAGAAAATTAATTTCTCAAAAATAATGTTTTCTCCTGCAAGTTTTTCTCTGGATTGTGAGGTTTCATTGGTATAAGTAAGATTTTAAGAATATGTTGACAATTTTAATAACATTAAAAGACTTTGTTGAATTTTGGAAGGCTTGAAAATGACTCATATTAAATTCATAACCCAACACAAATTCAATTCCAGCTTGAATTGAATCTACAACATTTTTAAAAACTTTTAAAAAGTATTGTTTTAAAATTAGACAAAATTAAAAGCATAAAATAGTAATGTAAGAATTAAAATATAAACAAAGTATTCATTACCACAAATATAACCTTCCCCATTAGACTACGATTTTATTTATTTTTGTAACGAAGGAAATTTGCTACCTCAAGGATGATGAATCCTAGAGAACAAATCCACCCTCCTATACTTCACTTGAATTGACAATAGAGTGAGCCAAGAGATGAAAACAACAAATTGAAATAATTAACTGCAATCCAAGGTTCTTAGACGACTCTACCCAGCCTTTGTCTAGAGGATGAGTGTGCAGGTCTGGGACACCAGCGCAACACATTGTTGTCCTGTATGGATGAGGTACAAAAGCCATACGGGTAGTTCCACATGTGATAATATTAGAATATTAATGTAAACAACGATGAAACAAAAATAATCATCACGGAATATGAAATAACTAAAATTAAATAAAAGAGAGGAGGTAAAAGAAAACTCACCACCAGTCCACGATTGGAGCCTCCCGCAAAATGAATATTCTCCTATGACTATTCACCTACATACATGTGAGAGAGAAAATGTTGGGGGTTGTGTTTTGGATCCTGCCTAAGTCAGACCCCCGTTTTGGTGTTTCCACCTCCACGAACAACCAAGATAGAACCATGGGGAAATAAATGATAAAGATAATTGGAAGAGAATGAAAGATGGAAAAATGATAATACATAAAACAAATGGAGAAGGAAATGAGTAAACTCCCCTTTCAAGATGCTATGAAAATGGTGTCATGAGCTATTCTTAGAGTTGCAACAATGGTAGTCTTTGAAAGAGAAATCGTGAATGTTGTCCAAAGAGATTGCCAAGAGCTTCAACCTATAAGAAAAAACAATTTTCCTAAAAGAATCCCTACAAATGCCTTCAAACATGATAGATAAAGGCTCTAGAGGGAAACCCAACATCGGTGGTCACATTCAAGAGTGTTACGATTCCTTCTGGGTGCAGGCGTAATGCTAAAACAACCACTTATAGACTGTCAAATTCGTGGGAAACTAGCACGCCGTACAATCGTCTCCACGCCACGCTATAGTCTTGATGGTGACAGACCAACAGAGTTGGTAAAATTCTAGTTTGAAGCTAACAAGGCAGTCTCGATGGACAAAAGAACAAAGATGGTGGCACCCGATCTCCAATGATGTGGAGGAAAGAGCCATTTGTCACGTTGAGTTGCAGGTAAGTACACAAAGATGGTGATCAGAAAAGTAGACACACCAAAAGAAAACAATGAAAAAAACCAAAACGCGCATGGGGTATTTTAAATTTAAAGAACCTCTTACGCGTTTGGGCTCATTTTGCCGAGCCTAACCAAAGATAAACTATGTGGGCGGTTTGAAACATACTAACCACGTACGCGGTTTAAAGAATACTAGCCGCGTACATGGTTTAAAGCATACTAACTGCGTACGTGGTTTAAAAACTAAAACCACGTACGCAGTTCTGTCTATCAATAAAATGCAATTCACTTACATTCCATTAGGTTTTTCAGTAGGATATATACATAAAATATAACATTCATTCTCTTTGTCTTTTATCTTTCTTATACTTTAATTTATATTTTATTTATATATTGTCAGTATGTTTGAGAGTGGTTCCAGATTTCTAAGAGTTATAATGCAGATTCTAGTTTTTTGAGTATTCTTATAAATTTCAGACTTAGTCAAATTTCAGTAATCAGCATGCTCATATCAGCATTATGTCTCTCATCTCTTGCCTACATTCCCTCTCTCTCTTCCTTAACCCCTACCTTTTTGTCTCTTAGGCATCTCCCTCTCTACTTTCTTCCCTCTCTCGGGTATCTCTCCATCTCTTTCTCATCTCCCTCACCCTCTTTCTCTCTTTCATATATCCCTCTCTTTCTCTCCCTCTCTCAAATATCTCTATCTCTCACTCTCTCCCCCTCTCTTAAGTGTCTCTCTCTCTCATTCTCTCCCTCTCCCTCCCCCTCCCTTTCTCTTCCTTTGTCAAGTATTTATTTCCCTCTAACTCTCTTTCTCTCTCCCCCTCTCGCTCCATTTCTCTTTCTCTCATCTCTCTCCTTCTCTCTGGCTATCAGCCTTTATCTCTCTCTCTCTCTCTCCTCTTCTATCAAGTCTCTCTCTCTCTCTCTCTCTCTCTCTCTCTCTCTCTCTCTCTCTCTTTCTCTCTATCTCTCTTAAGTATCTCTCCCTATCTACCTCTATCTCTTTATCTCACTCTCCTCCTCTGTCAAGTGTATCTATTTCCCACTCTCCCTACCTCCCCACCTCCCTTAATATTTTTCACTTAACTCTCTCTCTCTCTCTCTCATTCTCTATCTCTGAAATCTCTCCCTTTCATCCTCATTCTCTCTATCTCACTCTCTCCTTCTCTCCCTCTCCCCTCTCCCTCCCTCTCTCCCTTTCTTATTACCTATCTTTCTCACTCTCTCCCTCTCTCCCTCTCTTCACACCTCTCTCTCTCTCTAGTCTCTTGTAATATCCTTCCACCCCTTCCTCCCTCTTAATCAAAATCTCTCTATCTCTCACCCTCTCTTTCTCTCTCTCTCACCTTTCCTCCCTTCACCTCTTAGGTCTCTCTTTCTCTACCAATCCCTCTATCCACCTCTTATATCTCTCTATACCTCCCCCCCCCTCTCTCTCTCTCTCTCTCTTTCTCCCTCTCTCTTTGAGTCCCCTTCTCTATGTCACTCTCTATCTCTATCTCTCCCTATATTTCCCTCTCTCTCTCTCTCATTTATCTCTTGTGTCTCCCTCTCGGCCTCTATCTCACTCTCCTCCTCTCTTAGGTGTATCTCTCTCCCATTGCCTCCCTCTCTAGGGTCAAAAGGTATTCTTAGGGGTCATATGGTATCCTAGGGATCCATGCATGTGTCCTAAGGGGTCATAGGACACCATATGACTCCTTAGGACACCATATGACCCATAACGACACATAAGAGGTCATATGGAGTCCTAAGGGGTCATAAGACACCATATGACCCCTTAGCACACCATACGATCCATAATGACACCAATTGGTATCCTAAGGGGTCATAAAACACTATATGACCTCTTAGGACACCATACGACTGATAACAACACCATATGGAGTCCTAAGGGGTCAAATAGTGTCCTAAGGGGTTGTAGGAGACCATATGACCCCTTAGGACACCATATGACCCCTAATGACACCATATGGTGTCCTAAGTGGTCATAAGGTGTCCTAGGGGTCATACGACACCATAAGACACATAACGATACCATATATGACCCTTAGAACATAATATGACCCCTAACAACATCTAAGGGGTCATAGGACACTATATGATCCCTTAGAATACCATAGGATCTATAATGATGCCAAATAGTGTTCTAAGGGGTCATAGAAAACCATATGACCCTTTTGGGCACCATATGGTGATGTTGTGGGTCGTATGGTATCCTGAGAGGTCATATGGCATCATATGACCCCTTAGGACACCATATAATGTCGTTATGGGTCGTATGGTGTCTTAAGGGGTCATATGGTGTCATAAGGGGTCATAGGAAACCATATGACCTCTTAGGAAACAATATGACCTCTAATGACACCTAAGGGATCATATGGTGTCCTAGGAGGTCATAGAATACCATATGACCCTTTAGGACACTACATGACCCATAATGACACCATGTGGAGTCCTAAGGGATCATATGGTGTCCTAAGGGATCATAGAACACCATATGACCTATTAGGACACCATATGACCCATAACGACATGTAAGAGGTCATATGGAGTCCTAAGGGGTCATAAGACACCATATGACCCCTTAGCACACCATACAACCCATACTGACACCAAATGATGTCCTAAGGGGTCATAAAACACTATATGACCTCTTAGGACACCATACGATCCATAATGACACCATATGGAGTCCTAAGGGGTCAAATAGTGTCCTAAGGGGTCGTAGGAGACCATATGACCCCTTAGGACACCATATGACCTCTAATGACACCATATGGTGTCCTAAGTGGTCATAACATGTACATAAGACACATAACGATACCATATGGTGTCCTAATGGGTCATAGGACACCATATGACCCTTAGAACACAATATGATCCCTAACAACATCTAAGGGCTCATATGGTATCCTAAGGGGTCATAGGACACTATATGATCCCTTAGCACACCATAGGACCTATAATGACGCCAAATAGTGTCCTAAGGGGTCATAAAACACCAAATGACCCTTTAGGATACCATATGGTGTTGTTATGGGTTCTATGGTGTCATGAGGGGTCATATGGCATCCTTTGATCCCTTAGGACAACATATGGTGTCGTTATGGGTTGTATGGTGTGTTAAGGGGTCATATGGTGTCCTAAGGGGTCAGAGGACACCATATGACCTCTTAGGAAACAATATGACCTCTAATGACATGTAAGGGATCATATGGTATCCTAAGGGGTCATAGAATACCATATGACCCATAACGACACCATATGGAGTTCTAAGGGGTCATATGGTGTCCTAAGGAATCATAGAACACCATATGACCCATAACGACACCTAAGGGGTCATAATACACCATATGACCCCTTAGTACACCATACAAACCATAAATATTATCCAACCAATACATCCACACAATCCAAAGAAACCAATACGTTCATTTTCTTCAAACGTTCTACTTTATATCCTATCTTCTTTAAAAAAGAAAAAGAAAACCGACCACCTTGTCAATCTTCTTATCACCTTATATATATGCAAACAAAAAGAAGATATATTGGAGGGAGAGGAAGAGAGAGAGAGAGAGAGAGAGAGAGAGAGAGAGAGAGAGAGAGAGAGAGAGAGAGAGAGAGAGAGAGAGAGAGAGAGAGAGAGAGAGAGATGAGGTATAGAGGAAGGGAGAAGGGGAGAGAGGGAGAGGGAGGGAGAGAGAGAGAGAGAGAGGGGGAGGGAGAGGAAGAGGGAGGGAGAGAGAGAGAGAGAGGGAGGGGGAGAGAGAGAGAGAGAGAGAGAGAGAGAGAGAGAGAGAGAGAGAGAGAGAGAGAGACCTTGTACACATATATGTGTCTATATATATTTAATATATTATATATTATTATATACATATATATATATATAAATATTATATATTTTTTATTTTTTATATTATATATAAATTATATATTATATGTATATACACATATTGTATATATATATACAATAGCATATTATACACACTCCCAAAATTTAAACAAACTTAGCCCGTACACGCTATTTATAGTAAAAATAGCACATATGCACTTTTTATAGTACAAATAGCACGTACACGCTTTTTATAGTTAAGATAGAACATATGCGCTTCTTACATCATAAGTACCTCGTATGCTCTTTTTATACCATAGGTACCACGTACGCGCTTTTGTCTGTTTAGGCTTGGAAATAGGTCTGGATGACAAAGCTACAGTTTGGAAGTTTGATTTCCCTCCATTTCCCTCCTTTTTGGCGTTTTTATTTTATCAACTTGGTTTCTCAACTTTGTCATCATCAAGTTTACACATCATCAAGTGGGTATTTCTAAAATTTCCACCATATTTTCACCCATCTTCTGAGCTTTCTAACCATATAATTTTTTTAAAATTTGAACAACAATAACATATTATTATTGAATTTCTTTTACCAGTGTCTCCATAGTTGTCACAGACATATGTGCACTATTTTTTTAATAACTTTTGATATAATTATCCAAATTTTTAAAAAATTATATATTATTGTAGTGAACTTGATTCTTTACAATTTTAAAAAAAAAAATGCATTTTCAATTTTTTTAGTGCAACTTATGCTTCGCGCACGAACAGGTACCTAATTTTTAGGATGTGCTCAATCGGAAAAATCATAAAAAACAAAATACTCAACAAAAAATTACAAAAAAATCACATCTTCTAGTGCTCACTCTTAACTATTTTTTTGCCAAAGGATTTGACAAAATACTAAATCTAAATATGACTTTTTTGATGCGCACGTCAGACATTATGTTATGTTTTTCTGAAAAAATCAGGGTCTTTTTTTCATGCGTGAAGGATTTGACTCCCTTAATCTTATCCAATTTTGAAAACGTTTAGTAGTTTGGAAACTAGATTCAGAGTACTACAATATTTGTTCTTTGATTATCTTCATATCTTGAGTGGATGACTTTCAAATTGTGCCTCCAAGTTCAAGTTCACCTGATTTCAGAAAAAAAGTGTACACTTATACCCCCCTTTTTTACCATCATCTTTGTGCACTTACCCTTGCATAAGGTGCGATTTTTGATATTACAATTTTTAAATAAAATAACTAAAAAAACAAAAAATAAAAAACAAGAATATGATTGTACTACATACAATTTATAGTCTATGAATAACTATTCTTGATCTCTTCATTATTTTATTTTATTTTTAATTTAAAACTAAATTAAAAAATTGAAACATAAATAAAATTATGATTATATTACTTACAAGTTATAGTCTATAGTTAGTTGCCTTGATCTATTTATGATTCAATGACTCTTCCTTATCTCTATAATTATAAACTTGTACTAGTAATAGGTACATACATAAAATAAAAAATGAAAAAAAAGTATTTTAAATCTCACTCAAAAATAAAATTATTAAATTTACTATTAATTAAAAGTAATTTAATAAATTGATATTAAAATTATTCAAGATAATCTTATTTTTAAGAATTAAAATCATTCTAATAATTGATTATTTATATTCCATATAGAGAACCCACCATATAGAAACTTATGAATATGTATGGAATAAAATAGTGGATATTGTTGAGATATTAATGGTACAACTCTTCTAATAAAAATTAAGGTATGTCATAAGAGCATATGTATATTCATCAAGAGGTACCTGGAGAGACAAAATGCAAGGATACAATCAAGATGGATCTTATAAAAAAATTTAAATTTTTGGGATCCAAATCTTCATATTCATTGTGATGCCTCACCAAGAAACCACGAAGGGATAAAGCTAAAACTCAAGAATAGAGAGAATTTTTTTTTTTTTAAAGATAAAACATCAAAGATACATTGAATTATCATTAAGTTCAGATTACACAACGGAAGACTTAACTAACACCTAAAGAGTCCCAACATGATTACTTGACTCAACACTTAACTCAACTCACACTAATTAATTCAATTAAGTTGATTAACTTAATCACATGATAATACTTTACACAAGGATAAATTCGTTCGGTAAGTTAAAATTATAGATAACATGAGAAGTTCATCCATTACAAACTAACCATAAATTTCATTCAAACTTACAATAAAACATATGTCATGCATCTAATTTCCTTACATACTATAATTGCATTTTAAGCTAATGAATACTTTTCATGATACCAACCTACATGTTTCATGATCCAAATTACTGGATTTAATAAGATGACTACATGCATGCATTTAAGATCAACATCATCTAATCCACATTATACATTTTAAAGATAATGCCTGTATACACCTAAAAATGGTCTGAAGATAATTAATTAAATAAGCAATTATTTAATTAATCTCTCCTTCCCAATTTAATTGAATTCACTAATCAATTTGATTAAATCTCTCATTCATCTACTTATTAATAAATCTAAGGAATTATTAAATAGGCTCATTTCATCACTTTAATTAATTAATTCAAATTAATTAATTCCCTCCATCCAAATTCATTTCTTCTAATCCCCTAATTAATTAAAACAAATTAAATCCATGAGTTGTTGAGATTAATTAGCCCTTTTCATATGATTTGAATTTTTAAATTCAAATTCTCCTAACTTCTACCACTCCTAAACCTAACCATTCCTAAACCTAACCCATTCTACCTACCACCATGTCCCCTTTCATCCAACATCTTCTAGAACCTTATGACACTTGTCACTAAGTGTTCCCTTTCATCCAACTTCTTCTAGAAGCCTCTTGACACTTTTCACCATAGAGATGACAAATGTTCCCTTTAATCTAACCCCCTTTGCCATCCTCCTCCAATTTAACCATCGATATCTTTAGATCAATCTTGACCATTGATTCTTGCCACCTCACCCCTAGCCTTGGAAAATCCTATAAATAGACTTCATTTTGGAGCAATATTGGTCCCAATTTCATGTCCCAATTCATATCATTTTGATTCATCATTTGCATTGTTACTATAGGCATCTAGCTTATAGCTTATCATCTTTAGCAGTGTTATCATGCTCAA
The DNA here is from genome assembly GCF_030272615.1 of Cryptomeria japonica. NCBI lineage: Eukaryota > Viridiplantae > Streptophyta > Pinopsida > Cupressales > Cupressaceae > Cryptomeria > Cryptomeria japonica. The sequence continues at coordinate 711,210,944 of NC_081411.1, read as the reverse complement.
TTTTAGCTTAATTGCATCTTAATTCTAGCTCATTTTCTAGAGTCATATAGCTTAATCATGCTATTCTTGCTAGATTATGCATTTTCAGCATTCAAATCCTCCATCTAAGTGTAGTCAAGTCACTGGAAATTTGCATAATCAAATCTGAGAGCATTTTTTATACTCGCATTTACTAGGAGGCAATAAGTCTATTAGCTATGGTTTTGTCTTTCATTGTTTCAATTTACTAACCATTGCTTGTAATGATTTATTGAGTGCATTGTGTTTGCAGGTACAGGTACACTTCATAAAGCATGACATTTTGGCGCTCACCGTGGGGCAGAAATCATCATTTTCGGCCTCTTAATCTTCAACAAACTTCATCTCTACCAGATCAGAATCTGAATGTCGTACGAGTTGATTTTCTAACTCATACGAACTACCTTTTAGCCGTGGGTGACACTTCATCTTGACTCATACTAGGTTTCTGACTCATACGAGATTTTACATTGAAAATTCTTTATTCGTTCTAGCTCATTCCTGTGTCGTACGAGTTGATTTTTACTGTCGTAAAAGAGCTAATCCTATTTTGTATGAATTTTTGGCTTCAAAATCTTATGTCATACGAGTCTTATTTTATTCTTGTGCGAAATCTAAATCTGTGTTGTACTAATTGGTAAATCATGTCGTATGAGTTTCTGCATCTGTGATTTTTTGATAAACTGCAAATTAGAATTTTTAAGATTGTCTATGCATTGGTAATTAGAATTTTTGAAGGCCTTCTAGTCATTTTTAGCATGCTCTTTCAATTTTTCATCTAGAACTCTTGGAGACCTTTCCAACGAGTTAAACGATTCGTCATTTTGAGTCACGAGCAGAAAGTTATGCCTATTTGAAGTTAGGCTAAAATTTCATATAGTTTTTTCTGAAAATTTTGTAGTTTAGATCACTAATGCTAATCTTGTTATATCTATGAGATGTTTGCAGCCTAACTCTTTTCTACAGGATGCTTGTCAAAGATACGCTTGTCAAAGACAAATTCAAAACACAATCATGACTACTAATGGATCTATTTTGTAGGTTGCCTAAGGATTCAGCAAAAACTTTGTGTATTCTTTAAAGATTTTTAGGCACACTTTAATTTGGGCTTAAAGAAATGAACAACTATGTCTTATGTGCTTGTGATGATAGGAAAGTATGCTCTCACCTTTCTTAGGTGATCAGAAAGCTAGACTCATCTTTTGCTTTCATTAGTGTATCTCTTTAGCAGGCCTGCCCTCCTAAGGAGTTATTAACTCTTAGCCCTTAAGGCCGGTGAGAGGGGAACGACCTAAGTGGGAATGGCTAAAGCCAAGTAATCCAACCCACTATAAAATAAATGTGTTTTTGATGAAAATCAAAGCAACGGTAGTGCTCGGGAATAGCTCTCCTTCGTACCTTCGGGTATATCAAACCTTGGTTTTCAAGGTTGGGAGACCTCTTAATTGAGTTTATACCCCAACGTGCCGAATGGATCCCAAACTAGTGCCAGTTAAAATAGAAGCTACTCAATTCACCTCCGAAAGGGTGATAATCTTTGTGCAAGAGAGATAGTAACTCTCCCAAGACACTTGCCATAGCATGCCCCGATTAGCGTTTGGAGTCAGATAATACGACATTGAGAATCCATTGCAAGAGACTCAGTGGCCATATTCTGATTAGCTATTGGGCGTGTACCTAAGTCAGCAAGCAAAGGTTTTCATTCTCAGCCAACTTCCTTAGGGTTTAGCTTGATTGAGAGTCATGTATCACATCATGTGTTTGTTGTGTATTCATCCCTAAATGAGAAAAATTAGACAGCTAAAACTAGAAAACCAAAGTAAAACATCAAAATTCAGTGATCAAAACTCAAACAAACAAACACTTTTTACACCTGTGAAAATACCTGGCATACGAGTCAAGGTTCTATGTCATATGAGTCAAGGTTCTATGTCATACAAAAAACTACTTTATACATGAAGTCACTAGTTTGTCATTCTATCTTGTATCTCTTGTCATTCTATGCTACATAATCTATCGTACGAAACTCTACATCTGTCAGTCCAGAACTATGTCTTACATGCCTGTTTCAGATTTATCATTTCAGCCTGATCAATTTGTAGTAAGCATAAACACATGTTATCTGCCAATCCGTGCTTAGATTGTCTACTTGGTTTGCTTGGTCAAAGTATCATCCATCAAAATCAGACTTTAGAAAATAAACACCCTAAGATTTTCAAAGTGCTTACCCCCAACAAGTTCAAGATCTAAACATCTCAAAATGCATTATCACCCTCTTTGATAAACTGATCGCTCAAACATAGTTTCTCATCAGGATTAATCATCCTTTATCATGAAATTGAAACATTTGGTCAAGATAACCTTGTCCCACATCGTAGGATATATCTTTCCTACTGGACCTGGTTCTTATCAAATCATCACCATTGCACTCCTAAACCGAAGATCGAAAAACTTGCAAAACTTTAAACACTTGAATCCTCTTTTAGTGTCATATCACTCCATGACCTTGAAATTGATTATTGATCACATCAAAACAACTTCTAGACAATCAAACCTCTAAAACGGAAATAGGAACATTTGCAATATCTGAAAAGCATATCAACATGACATACCAAAGCAAAACACAAGAAGAAAACATGACAAACCAACATATCAGAGCAATCAAACAAGTTCAAAATCAAAATCCAACTATGTTAAAACATCACAAGGATTTAAATACATCTCAAAAGAAAGATGGTTCTTTTATGCACCTCTTAAAGAGATCCCTAAAGGATTTGGCTAAAGAAGATCAAAATCGTGCACCCATGTCTAACAATGATCCATCCATCCATAAGAAAATTGACTCTCCAAAGGCATCTATTCCTACACTTTTTGATCTTGCAAGAACCTTCAATAGCATCCTTGCCAAATAATGCATCCAGGGCTAAAGTTCCCCAAAGGGATATCCATAATTGCCATCAAGCCTATTTCAGAGGATCCTATTCAAAGCACATCTCCTTCATATCCAAGCATTGATTTATTGCAAAATACTGATAACGCGTCCTTGCAAATTGAAGTCCTCATTCATAGAACGCTTGTTAAACATGTCCTAATAGATAGGGGAGATGGCTTGAACATTTGCTCTATGAATCTTGTCCATGCTCTAGGATATTCAGAAGATGCAGTTGATCCCCAGAAAAAGATAAAAATCAAAGCACATAATGAAGAAGAGCATTCATCTAAAGGAATGGTGACATTACCCATCATAGTGGGACCTTTGCAGAAGGAAATAGCATGCCAAGTTTTAGACTTGGACCTACCATACAATATACACTTGGGGAGACCATGGATTCAGGACATACAAGCTATTAAATCAGCAGGTCATCAATGTGTAAAATTTCCATACAATGGACAGGAAATCACAATAGTAGCAGACTCAAATCCTTTGCAGTGTTGTAATAATCTGAAATCAGCTCAAGAGGTCATGATTTCACATAACAAAGAGGCAGCACCTTCAAGCACACAATCCAAAGAACAATCATTTGCATCAATCTTGTCAAACATGGAAGAACAAATGCAGCTGACAGATCAAGGAAACGGAGAATATTTGCTATCATGGAAAAAAAAACAAGAGCAACTTCAAATTGAGAGAGATGAAGAAGCAGATATAGTAGTCAATGTATTTCACACGTATGCAGAACAAACGTTAGGAACTAGCCTACTTGAATCAGAATCACATCTGACTAACATGGACTTAACCGAGGACGATCAGGAGCTACTTGTACAAGGTCATTCTGACGAGAGTACCATCTTCAACATCAACATACATACTGAAATCTCTGACATCTCTATCGTGACCCCTAATATCTTTGAAACATCTCAACCTGAAGATCCTTTACCGTTAAGCTATCCTGAACCTATGGACTGGGAAAATGAAGCACATACTAACATTGATACCTTACTTAATGACCATGTCATATCCTTATATCTTGATGAAATCAAACCTGTAACAACTCTCATCAGGGATTCCGCTAACGTATCTTCATGTCAAATGGTTGTTAAATCTCCTAGTTGCCAAATTGAAAATCAAGAAAACAATATCAGGTCTAATACTAAAAACCATTTATTGGCAACATTAGATCAGAAAAAAGTAAAAACAAAGGACGAATCTAATGGTGAAAACCTCCTCGAGGCGTCGGAAGATGGGAGATTTGACTCCTTACCTAAATGTTATCAAGAGAAGTTATCTATCCTAATGGAACTAGCAGAGACAGTTATCATTGGCACAATTGATCTACATCCAGCAACCTCTCTATCAGAACCAGCAAGGCAAAAATATTTGAAATTCTTCAAAAGATGGAAAATCAACTTTATCTGTTCATATACAGACATTTTAGGGTTCGATCCATATCTTACAAATCATCACCTGAATATCAGTCCAGGAGAAAACATCAATAAAGGAACACAACATGGATCAAGAGCAAGCATCAATAATGGAACATAACATAAATCAGAAGGAGGCATTCTATTCATCAAAATGGTTGTAGAATGGAATATTAAACAACTTCAAGTCTTTGGAGATTCTTAGCTTGTCATTAATCAAATCAATGATGACTATCAAACACAAGATGACAAACTAATGCCTTACAAAAAGATGGTGGATGATTTCAAGAAGTACTTTGTAGAAATAACTTTTGAACAAATTGCAAGAAATGATAACAAAGCAACAGATGCCATGGCTACACTTGCTTCTCTATTACAGACATAGGAAAATCAACAACGTTATGAATTTCTGGTTGAAGAGTTGTTTCATCCTGCCTATAATTGTCTTGATTCCCAAACCATCTGTCAACTTATTGGACATGATTCCTCCCACTATGGCCAAACTTACACATAATTGAAAGATAACATCCTACCTCCTGACTTATCGAAGAACCAAAAAAGAATCTTTATTCACGAATCCTCCCATTTTACTCTCGTCGCAGATACCCTATATAAACGAGGTCTAGATGGTACTCTCTTAAGATGTCTTGAACAAGAATAATCTGAGAAGGCTTTACATGAAGTCCACAATGACATTTGTGGCACTCATTCAAGTGGTCTTACCCTTTCAAAAAAACTCATACGCTTGGGCTACTATTGGCCGACTATGGAACAAGATTCTTTTAAGATAGCAAGAACATGCAAACAATGCCAAATCCATGAGAATTTGATCCATGCACCAACATAAGAACTACATGCTTTAGCAACATCTTGGCCTTTTTGTCAATGTGAACTTGATCTAGTAGGAAAGCTAAATCCTTCCTCATCTAATGGACACAAATTCATTCTTGTCACTGAAGAGGGAAAAATAGATTTGAAAGGTAAACTCATCAAAACATAACGAAATAAACATACAGAATGCTGAAATATCATTAAAAGACCATTTCACCTTGCTATTTTACCTTCTCCTTTAGATTGAGCTTGATGAAGTGAAGGTGCCCCTTGATAATGCTCCACTTGATGTGCTCCTTTGATTGCTGGATGTGGATGGCTCTCCAATATTGTGCACAAATGATTAGGATGAATGATAAGGATAATATGATCAAGTTGCCAAGATGATTTCCAGGGCTCAAAAGGGCAGCATAAGTTTATTGGATTTCAAGATGTTTTTGAATGAAGGGATGGAACCCTATTTTATAGGAAGAGGAGAGGAAAAAGGATGGCTAGGATGAATTCAAGATGAAGGGCTAAGATTTACTTGTGAGCTCACACAAGCTCCAAGAGAGGGTGTGGAGACCAAGAAATATGCCTTAAAGGCATTTCGTATCTCCACACTCTACAAGATGCATTGGAGGAATTAAAAATTCTCCAAAAATGGATATTATGGGGATTAGAAGAATAAAAAGGAATTAAAAATTCCTTGGGAGAGGGAAATACCTAGAGGAATGTGAGATTTTGAAAATCTTACATTCATCTAGAAAAAGAGCATTTAAAGCTAGTGGTTGGATGAAAGGACAAAGAGTTGACTTTGTGGCTAATCATGATGATTAGCCATTAACGACTCATTAGGAGGGGGATTAGAGGAAATGTTAGGTGGGATTTATATTTGTAGGAGAATTTGACTAGGAGAGAGAATGAGTGGAGGGAATAAAAAGTTAGAAGAATAATGTTAAGTGAGTTTAGGGAGTTTTTAAGAGAATTTATTAGGTTAATGATGAATTAAGAAGATGATTGTAGGAATCATGTAGGTTAACTAATTAATTGAAATTAATTAGCTAAGAGGAAGATTTGTGAGGATTTGATTTTTTTTAGAAGAATAAAGAAAGAGATTGATTTATTAAATAAATCATATGCTATAGTGACAATATTAATTATATTTAATTAATATTGAGAAGAATTTTAATTAACATAATTAATTAATTAATTATGTGAGGAATTAAAAATAATTAAAATAATTATTTTTAAGTGTCTACATTTTGCCCCTCTTTCAAGCGAGGTGTGATGACACATTGATTCAAAGAATAATCTTGTTTTGATGCTAATATTGGTTTGATAGGATGCCCTAGCTCTTGATTTATAGATTACGGTATGGTGATGCCCCCTCAGGAGATCAATTGAGGTATTTGATCTTTGGAGTTTTGCGAAATTGATATCCCGATAGATTTGATTTGATTTGATTGATAAGATCTAGATTCAGTTTGGTTTCAAGAAGAATTCATCTTGTATAAGACAAAGATGATCAAAGTGTTTGGTTTCAGGAAGGATTCATCCTGTATAAGACATGATTGATCACAACGTCTGGTTTTAGGAAGGATTCATCCTATATAAGACATGATAAGAGCGTCTGGTTTCAGGAAGGATTCATCCTGTATAAGACATGATCGATCACAACGAACGTCTAGTTTTAGGAAGGATTCATCCTGTATAAGACATGATCAGATCACAACGTCTGGTTTCAGGAAGGATTCATCCTATATAAGACATGATCAGATCACAACATCTGGTTTCAAGAAGGATTCATCCTGTATAAGACATGATCAAATCACAACGTCTGGTTTCAGGAAGGATTCATCCTATATAAGACATGGTCAGATCACAACATCTAGTTTCAGGAGGGATACATCCTGTATAAGACATGAATCAGAATTAGAATTGATTATGTGAGGGAAAAAAAAAAGAAAAATAGAGGAAGAAAAAATAGGGTGGAAGGGATAAATGAGGAAGATATATGAAGTAGTCGTGAGGTATTTGGAAAGAAGAATAAGAGATGCGAGACGACAGAGAAAAATGGGGGCAATTGAGAACTCCATGGGATTATTGAGTTTAGGATTTGATGGAATGATGGTGAGATTTTGTGCACAATAAATGTGGAGAGCCAACCTAGTTTGATGTTGCCCTAAGTGACTTGCACCACTGATTATAGAAATCAGGATGCCATGAGAAACCCAGGGCATGGACTGACTCTGTAGACAAACGGGAATTTCTTGCACACAACAATGCAAGTGTTAAGAAACACTAATACAAAGTTGTGGGTTCGTGCAAGGAAACCTTCAAACACACCAATACCTCTTGTACACGAGAAGGTAAGTGTTAATAAACACTAGTACCAGGTCGCTGGTTTATACAAGAAGGATCCAAAATATGCCATACTATGAAATATGCCCCAGTATGCACCTATCATAACATACCTGGATATGGAAGAACCCAGGCAGTCGTAAATAGTGGTAGTCGTAGGGCAAAAGATGCAAGCCTATATGAAAAGATCTAACAAAATCTAACAAGTCTCTTCCTTGCGACCAAATGATACCTCTTGCCAAGAGTAGAACTAGGATGGACTTGGGATTGTTTCTCAAGACTTCTTGAAGCTTGTATAGAGGCATAAAAGCTCAGTTTCACGGGACATTTCTTGTTCATGACTTAGGGGAAGACTCATCATCATACGCATGTTTTATTGGGAGGCGGAAAAGAAGGAATGTTGTGCATGGGTGGGCTAGATGGCAGATGATTTGTAGTATCGACATGATAGACAGTGGATCCAGTTATTTACCTTGGCGCCTGCACAGAGGTTTTCACCAAGATACTTGCCCATAGCGTCACGAATTGTTTTTCTTTCTTTTTCTGATTTTTTCTTTTTTCTTAATTTTTTTGTATCATAAGGTGCCTATTTGCCAGGGTTGCACCAAAGTGACAATTTTTTCAGGATCTTTTTTTTTTTCATTTTTTTTTTTTTTGACAATTTAAGACTTTTTGAGGACTAAGCATAAAACCTTTTGAGGTGCATGATATTCATTGGATCATCCAAAGGATCACCTTTAGGAGTAGCCAATTGATAAGCTCCTGATCCATATTTCACTATGATTACATATGGTCCAAGCCAATTAGGCTCGAACTTGCCTTTCTTTTCTCTTTCTTGTAGATTTTTCTGATTCTCCATGAAGACAAGATCACCAACATGGAATTCTCGGGTTCTAACTTTTTTATGATAACTCATGCGCAGACGGTTTTGATATACCCGGAGATGATTCAAGGCCTTGAGGTGCCTTTCATCTAACAATTCTAGCTCTTGTAAGTGGGCAATTCTGTATTCTTCCTCTAGTAGGATGTTTTGCAGCGATACCGTTAGAGAGGGGATCTCGATCTCAAGGGGAAGGATAGCTTTGGAACCAAATACTAGGGAATAAGGAGTGGCACTTGTGGGGGTGCGGATGGAGGTGTGGTAGGCCCACAATGCAGGATAGATTTGGAGGTGCCTATCAAGGCCCGCTTCATTGACTGTCTTTTTGAGGATTTTTATTAGGGTTTTATTAGAAGCCTCAGCTTGGCCATTGTCTTGGGGATAATATGGAGTGGAGAAGCGGTGTTGGATGTTGAATTTTTAGCAGAGTTCTTTGACATTTTGGTTTTTAAATTGTTTACCATTATCTGTGATGATAACTTTTGGGATGCCATATCGGCAGATTAGGTAGTTCAAGATGAATTCGGATATTTGCTTGCTGGTGGTGAAAGTAAGAGGGATAGCCTCTACCCACTTGGTGAAGTATTCGGTGGTGGTGATAATGAATTTATGTCTGTTGGAAGATGAAGGGTGGATTTTCCCAATGAGATTGAGCCCCCACTGCGAGAAGGGCCATGGTGTAATGAATGGCTACAATTCTTGTGATGGTGCATGAATCTTGTCGTGATGCTGCTGGCAAGGGATGCATTTCTTCACATAGTTGTATGCATCTTCTTCCATTTTAGGCCAATAGTATCCCATTCTCAAAAGTTTTTTAGCAAATGTGAGTCCACTTGAGTGTGCCCCACAGATGCCCTCATGTACTTCGCATAATGCCCATTCGACTTCTTGTTTGTCTAAACACCTTAGGAGGGAACCATCAAAATGCCTTCTGAACAAGGTGTCTGCAAGGATGGTGTAACGGGCACATCGGCGGATGAAAGTTTGTTGTTGGGTTTTGGTGAGATGTGGGAGAATGGTGTTGTCTTTGAGGAAAGTGAAGGTTTCTTGATACCAAGGGGACTCAGGACCAATGAGAACACACACCATTTCAGACTCTGGTAGGTCGTATGCCGGTATAAACAATTGCTCGACCAAGAACTCACACTTTTGACTGTGTGCTGGCATTTGAAGGAGGGAGCCAATGGTGGCCATTGCATTTGCAGCCCTGTTGTTTGTTCGTGGGATTTGATCAAACTTGATTGCCGTGAAATGTTGCTTAAGATCTTCAACCATGGTATGGTAGGGAAGGAGTTTATCATCTTTTGTCTGGTATTCATCATTGACTTGTTTTATGACGAGCTGGGAATCACCATAGACTTGTAATTCCTTTATTTTCTAGTGGATAGCCAAGTGTAAACCTGTGATGAGGGCCTCGTATTCTGCTATGTTATTAGTACATGCAAAGGCTATCTTGTATGATTTGGGGATGCCATCTCCTTGAAGTGTGACCAATAATATTCCTGCGCCCGATCCATTTTGAGTGTAGGAGCCATCAAAATACAATTTCCATGTGGAGGATGTGGTAATAGTCATAATGAACTCATCTGGTAATTCTGTGAGAAGAGGATGGTCGCTTGGAAGTGGAGCTTTAGCCAACTGATCTACAATGACTTGTCCGTTGATTGCCTTTCTGTCCACATATTCAATGTCAAACTCGCTTAAGAGCATGACCCATTTAGCAGTTCTACTAGTGAGAGCAGCTTTGGACAAGAGATATTTAAGTGGATCAATTTTAGCAATCAATTTTGTCTTATTATTTAGCATATAGTGTCGTAGTTTCTGTGTGTTAAACACTAATTCCAAACATGCTCTTTCAATGGGGGTGTAATTGAGTTCATATCCTACCAACGTCCGACTGATGTAGTAAATGGCGTGTTCCTTCCCTTGATCATCTGTTTGCACCAGTAATGCCCGCAATGCCACTATAGTAGCACATATGTACAAAATGAGGGGTTTTCTAGGGGTAGGTGGCATCAAAACTAGAGGTGATGCTAGATATTCTTTTAATTTTTCAAAGGCCTTTTGACAAAGGCAATCCCATTTGAATTTTGTGTCTTTACGTAACAGGTGTGCAAATGGATGGCACTTGTCGGCTAGCTATGAAATAAAATGCCTGACAGACTGGAGTTTTCCCTGGAGACTGCATAGTTGTTTGAGAGTTTTTGGTGGAGGCATTTCCATAATAGCTTTTACCTTTGCGAGATCAACCTCGATGCCTCTGCGGGAAATAATGAATCCTAGTAGTTTTCCTGATGTGGCGCCAAACACACACTTTTTGGGATTTAGGCGCAACTTGTATTTTTCTAATCTTTCGAAGATTTGTTTTAGAATAGGGATGTGCTCTTGTCTTGTCTTGGATTTGCCTAGCAGATCATCCACATAGTCCTCCATAATTTTGTGCAAGAGGTCATGAAAAATTATTGTCATTGCCCATTGATATGTAGCTCCAGCATTTTTAAGGCCAAAAGGCATGACCTGGTAACAAAAAGTACTCCATGGTGTTGTGAATGCGGTTTTATGCTGATCCTCATTTGCTATCCTGATTTGGTTGTATCCAGAAAATCCATCCATTAGCGATAGCATTTCATGTCCTACTATAAGATCCACAATCATATCTATGTTTGGGAGCAGGAAATCATCTTTAAGACAAGCTATATTTAGATCTCGGAAATCTGTACAAATGCGGATGCCCCCAACAGGTTTGCCGACAGGTATAATGTTGGAGACCCATTCAGCATAGTCTATGGGTTTGATAAATTCTATGTCTAACAACTTTTGAAGTTCTGCCTTGACCAAGAGAGTAATATGCGGGTGCATTTTGCGGAGTTTTTGTTTTACAGGTTTTGCATCTGGGCGGATGGAAAGATTGTGAACCACCAAGGTAGGATCCAACCCTGACATATTGGAATAGGGCCATGCAAAATTGATTTTAACCTCTGTAAGGAAGTTGATGAAGTCTTGTTTCTCGATTTCAGTGAGGGATTTGACAATGAGCACATTTTTCGGAATGACTTTGGTGCCCATGTTGATGCTGTCTGTTTCTTCTATCAACAAATTTGATTTGTCTTGTAGAAGGTAACCAATGGTAGGGAGGTCAAATCCCTCATTGTCAAGTGCCTTTTCTAGGTTTTCACTTTCAGATATGCCCTTGTTTTTATTTCTTGTTCATCCAAAGGCACCTTAGGGAGGTTTTCACTTAGGAAATCATATCTTTTTCTTTTATTATCTTTTTTGTGGATAAGGGCATTGACTTGACTACCAAAGTATCCCTTTTCGTGTAGTTGAATACCCTCAATTTTATTACAATCTTCCATATTTTGTGTTGTTAGGAGAGCAATGAGAGCATTATCGTCAATGCAGATATCTAAAGTGGGTTTGTCTCATTGGCCCCAGTCAATGAGTTCAGGATGGACAAGATGTAGCTCATGTGAAGTGGGTTTCTCGTATTCATAAGGCATTTCGTGGAATTCCTCTTCGTCGGCGCTTTCAATATCTGAAGAAGGACTAGAAGGGGCACCGACGATAGTAATCTTAGGCACTGGGGTGTACCCCAAGCCTCTATTGTATCTGTAGGAGATAGGATTTATGGGTGCTTTTCTTCCTTTCTCCTCTGGTCCTAGACCGTGTCCTTTGTAACCCATTTTTTCAACTATGGCAAATGCTTTTGGGTACATTTCTTTGGATATTCTTGTTGGCTCATCATCCTCTTCTCGGTACAGCTATGAAGAGATATCTGCTTCGAGGTTCTCATTATCAAGTGGGCCCCATTGCTGGAAGGTGGTGTTTTGGCATTGCATGACTAGTTTCGGGTCCTTTTTTAGCTCTTTTGGTTTGCCAAATGACTTAGGAGAGAGGGAGGTTGCCTATTAATAAGACGTCCTCCAATTTGTATTCTCCACAGCCATTGTCCAAGATCTTGATTTGATTATTTGGTTGGGATGATGTGGAGGCAACATTTGATGTGTCAGATGGAGGCATCAGCGAAGGTCTATTTAGTGGGCAATGATACAGATGCTTCCCTTCTAATAGTTTGCAATATTGAAAAGGTTGGGGATCACCTTTGATAGTGATCACTTTTCCATTATAGGGGAATTTGATGCATTGGTAATAGGTGGAGGGTATGACTTGCAAGGAATGAATCCATGGCCTCCCGAGGAGAATGTTGTAGGGGAGATCAAGATCGAGTACTTGGCAAGGGGTTTCAATTGTAAAGGGCCCACTTGAAGAGGTAAGGTGATCACGCCCTTTGAAATTCTTTCTGCATCATCATATGCCTTTATTGTTATCCTTCCTGATGTGTCTATCAGATCCTCAAAAAGTCCCAATTATTTTATCAATTTGTATGTACACAGATTAAGCCCGGATCCACCATCTATCAGGATATGTTTGACCTTGTGCTTGTGGATGAGAGCTTCGATGTGCAAAGGTTTATTATGGTCCTCATCTACGGGAGCATCTTTGGAGTTAAATACAATGTGCTACTGGGCAGCAAGGTTTCCAATGAGGGTTTGAAATTGGGTGGCGTTGATGTTATCAGGAACTCATGATTGGAGAAGGGCTTGTTCCAAAATTTCTTTATGGACCAGAGAAGTCTTGAGAAGTTCCAAAATGGAGATCTGCGCGGGTGTCTTCCCAAGTTGATCAAGGAGGTCATATTGGCAGGTGGAAGACATGGGTGGGGGGTTTGGTGGGGGAGGAACTCCTTGGATGGTGACTCTTCCTCAACGTGTAGTTGCATTACAGTCATTCTAGAAATGGGAGGTGGAAGGCATGGCACCTTGAATGACTATTCTAGTTGGATTTTGTCTGCTTTGGGAAGAAGGAGGATTAACTCCTTGGATGGTTATGACATTGACATGATTGTCTGTAGGTTCAATGCGACTTACTAAAAAATCAAAACCGGTTACGAGATTAGCGTAGTCATAACCCATTGCATTAGATGATGAGCCTTTTCCTTTATCATGCTTTGGGAAGGGTTCTTGGTACATTTTGAGTTTGTCATTATTATTACCAGGTTTTGCTTTTTCTACCTCAATCTCACCTCTATCAATGAGATCTTGTATGTAGATCTTCAATTTCATACACTTTCGTGTATCATGTCCCTTGATACGATGGTATTCATAATACTCATTTTCATTATACCATCTTGGTTTAGGTTGATTGGGATCAAACGGGCGAGTGATTGGAAAAACCACTATACTTGCTTGGACAAGTTTTTGAAACACCACTTCAATAGGCTCAGCAAGAGGAGTGAAATCTCTTGGAGTCCTCTTATTCGATCGGGGTGGTCGTCCCTGGATTGAGACATTGTTGTGAGGTTTTTGAGATTGATTTGAATTGTTTTGATTGTTAAATTGATGAATATTGGTGGTGGATTTTGGGGGAGTGGCCATGGTTTGGACCCGCTTTGCATCAGTTACACCATCATTGACCATGTTTTTATTTTTAGCCCAAAATTTTGGCTTGTCATTATGATAAGAGGAAGAAATTTGTGATGAATTCTGGTAATGTTTCAAGGTTCCTTCCTCCAACAAGACACGTTCGAGGGCGAGGCCCTTATCAGTCAATTTTTGGAAGGATTTGATACATTGAGATATTAAAGGTCTTGAAAGTTGAGGCACCAAGTTCTTTTGAAATAGTTCAATTTGATGTTGTTCTGGCATGTCCCACTGGAATTTTTTGATAAGATGTCGCCATCTTTGTAGGAAATTGGCGAAGGTTTCTCTAGGCCTTTGTTTTGTATTAGATAGGTCCATCATAGAAACATCATTACCCATGTTGTATGCATAGTGGGCCACAAATTTTTCTGCCAAGTCTAGAAAAGAGACAATGGAACCTCGTGGTAAAGATGAGAACCATGCCAGGGTGTCTCCCATGAGACTCTTGGGAAAGAGTTTGCGAAGATAAAGGTCACTATAGGAGACTTCTTGGCATAAGATGTGGAATTCTCGGACATGGTCGCGGGGGTCTCCTTTGCCTTCATACTTGGTAAATTTAGGGATCTCAAATCCCGGGGGATATGGTGCAACTAATATAGATGGGTTGTAAGGACAAGGGAAAAACTCTTCGAATGAGTAAGCTTTCCTTTTATTAGTCTTTTCTTTCATGTTTTTGATAATATTCTTCATGTCTTGAATTTCCTTGATGAGGTCTTGTTGTGGACTTTGATATTGATGGATTGTATTTGCCCCAAGAATTGGATGAACCAAAGAAGGTGCACCATCACCAATATATTGATATGATGAGGAGGCGGGAATGTGGGATGTGATGACCGATGTCGCTGGGGTTTGTGTGATAGTTGGTTGCGGTCTGCCAACTGTTGTGATAGGATTGAATGCGGTCTAGATAAAATTTGCGACATTGTTGGGAGAAAGGGAAGTTTGTGGAATAGAAATATGTGGTTGAATAGAAGGAGGCGGTATAGAAGTTTGTTGGAGAATGGATGAGATTAGATTTGATAGTGGTATGGATGGTAAGGAGGAAGAAGGTGGGATGGAGACCGTGGTGGGAGGTGTCATGGGTGGCATTGATTGAGCTTGGATGATTGATGGGGCTGCAATTGATTGAGTTTGAATAGTAGGTGCAACACTTTATGTGGGAGCAAGGTCTCCTTGTGGTTGTTGGATGAGAGCGGATCTATTAAATTTAGGTGGAAGTTGAGCTCCATGTTCAAGAAGAGTTTTCAAAAGTGCAATAGGATTGTGTTTAATAAACTTTTCCATCATCTCTTGGTTATAAAAATATGCTAGGAAAGTTTGCACTTCCAGACAAAGTTTATCTTGATTAACCATGTCAAGATTTTGGCTTTGATCTTGATCGCTTGGTTGCCCACTTTGTGTATGATCTTGCGTGGGATCTTCATATAGGACACCAATGTCTGGCATGCCATATTGTTGATCAGCCATCTTTTTCTTTTGGGATCAAGTTGCGACCATACACAATATTTGTGATGAAAAGACTTAGGAAAAATGTGATGAAATGACTTAGAAAATTTGTGATGGAAGGATTTTAGAAACTTGTGATGAAAGGACTTAAGAAATTTGAGGATGAAAGGACTTAAGAAATTGAGGATAAAAGGACTTAAGAAATTTGTGATGAAAGGACTAAAGAAATTTGTGATTTAAGAAATTTGTGATGAAAGGACTTAAGAAATTTGTGGATGAAAGGACTCAAGAAATTTGTGGATGAAAGGACTTAAGAAATTTGAGGATGAAAGGACTTAAGAAATTTGAGGATGATTGATGAAGAAGGTATGGTAGTGATGGTTTAGAAGAAAACTTGATGACTAGGTTGTCTTTGGCATGAACATGAAGGATCTATTTAAATGGCAAGTTGTATGAGTTGGGAACCCTAGGTCCGGGTGTACTCACTTGGGTCGTTCCCCTCTTCCCTTCTCAAAGAGCAAGTTGGGAGGGCAGACCTGCTAGAGGTAAACACACAATCAAACAAGAAAAGGTTGGAGGGTCTGGATTTCTGATCGTCTAGTAAGACGAGAGCATACTTTCCTACCTTTATGCTTTTCTTAAAGACACATAAGACAATGGTTCATTCCATTTTAATTAATATCTAGGTGCCTAATTTAAATAAATGCACAATATTTGGTTGAATTAGCTAGGCAACCTGCAAAACCACTTGATTAGTAGTTTGAAAAATGGAGTCTTCAAAAAGCGTCCTGCAAAACAACTTGATCAGTAGTTTGGAAAAATAGTCTTCAACAAACGTCCTGCAAAAATCAACAAAATGACAAAAATATTAATTTTTATTTTTATTTTTTGGGAATGAATAGAAAAACATGAATAAAAACACTTTTACTAATGACAAATGTGGATTTGAAGAAAGCTTTGATGGGTAAATGGGGTTTGACTAGGTTTTTACCACTTTCCAAGCGATAGGCAAGTGAAAAATGGGGATTTTGGAGGAGAGATGAAGGAATGGGAAAATTTGTCCAAGAGGGACAAAGAAGCAAAAGTTGAAGATGGATAATATGGGAAAAATTTGGAGGTGATTGGATGAAAAGGGAAGAAGTTATGGGAAACCCTAAAAATAGAGAAATATGGGATTTTGGGCTTCAAAAAGTGGATTTTTGAGATAAGGCCTCCAAGGAAGGAAATGTGGAAAATGGCAATGTGGAGAATCTGGTGACGTTTTTTTTTTTTTTTTTTAAATTTTTTAATGGAACAAAAATTCTAAATTTAATAGAACAGAAACCCTAAATTTAACAAAATAGAAACCCTAAATTTAACAGAACTGAAACCCTAAATTTAACAAAATAGAAACCCTAGATTTAACAGAGCAGATAGAAACCCTATATTTAACAGAGCAAATAGTCGCACTAAAAAGAATAAAATAAAAATGTCAAAGGTCCAGATTTCTGATTGTCTAGATAGACAAGAGCATACTCTCCTACTTTCACACTTTCCTACGGTCAGACAAATTATGATTAAACAGAGTAGATAACATGAAATGAAAAGAAAATGCACACTACTATTAGCACCTGACAAATTTCAAACATATTAACAGAGCAGACAGTCGCACTAAACAAATAGAAAAGTGCCAAAAATCTGGATTTCTGATTGTCTAGATAGACAAGAGCATACTCTTCTATTTTCACACTTTCTTGCGGTCAGAGCATATAGTCGCGCTAAACAGAATAGAAAAGTGCCAAAGGTCCGGATTTTTGATTGTCTATATAGACAAGAGCAAACTCTCCTACTTTCACACAGATTATAAATAAACAGAACAGATAATAGAGCTATCATGCTGAAATAGAAACAACAAATAAATAGAAAACAAAAAACTAAAAGAATAAGGAGGAGCAGTCGCGCAGAAATGCAGAGCCACTATTCTGGAACCTGCGAAAAAAATAATTTTTTTTTTCTGCAGTCACACTATTCTGGAACCTGCATCTCACAACTCACAAAAAACCTAAAAACACAACAACATTAGTTCTTAGGGATGTGGGTACCACTGGGCATGCCAAAATGAAGAGGAAAAAATAGATTTGAAAGGTAAACTGATCAAAACATAATGAAATAAACATGCAGAATGCTAAAATATCATTAAAAGACCATTTCACCTTGCTATTTTACCTTCTCCTTCGGATTGAGCTTGATGAAGTGAAGGCGCCCCTTGATAATGCTCCACTTGATGTGCTCCTTTGATTGTTGGATGTGGATGGCTCTCCAATATTGTGCACAAATGATTAGGATGAATGATAAGGATAATATGATCAAGTTGCCAAGATGATTTCCTAGGCTCAAAAGGGCAGCATAAGCTTACTGGATTTCAAGATGTTTTTGAATGAAGGGATGGAACCCTATTTTATAGGAAGAGGAGAGGAAAATGAATGGCTAAGATGAATTCAAGATGAAGGGCTAAGATTTACTTGTGAGCTCACACAAGCTCCAAGAGAGGGTGTGGAGACCAAGAAATATGCCTTAAAGGCATTTCGTATCTCCACACTCTATAAGATCCATTGGAGGAATTAAAAATTCTTCAAAAATGGATATTATGGGGATTAGAAGAATAAAAAGGAATTAAAAATTCCTTGGGAGAGGGAAATGCCTAGAGGAATGTGAGATTTCAAAAATCTTACATTCATCTAGAAAAAGAGCATTTAAAGCTAGTGGCTGGATGAAAGAACAAAGAGTTGACTTTGTGGCTAATCATGGTGATTAGCCATTAATGACTCATTAGGAGGGGGATTAGAGGAAATGTTAGGTGAGATTTATATTTGTAGGAGAATTTGACTAGGAGAGAGAATGAGTGGAGGGAATAAAAAATTAGAAGAATAATGCTAAGTGAGTTTAGGGAGTTTCTAGAAGAATTTATTAGGTTAATGATGAATTAAGAAGATGATTCTAGGAATCATGTAGGTTAACTAATTAATTGAAATTAATTAGCTAAGAGGAAGATTTGTGAGGATTTGATTTTTTTTGGAAGAATAAAGAAAGGGATTGATTTATTAAATAAATCATATGCTATAGTGACAATATTAATTATATTTAATTAATATTGAGAAGAATTTTAATTAACATAATTAATTAATTAATTATGTGAGGAATTAAAAATAATTAAAATAATTATTTTTAAGTGTCTACAGTCGCTACTAAATATTTTACAAAATGGATTGAAGCGGTACCTCTCATCAACATCATAGGAAAACAAATTGCTGCATTTATCTTGAACTATATCATCTGTCGCTATGGAATACCAATGACCATTATCATTGATAATGGGCGACCATTCAAGAATCGAGATGTACAAGAGCTATGCGAGAAGTTCAAAATCCAGCACAGATTCTCCACACCATATTATCCACAGGGAAATAGGTAAGCAGAAGCATCTAACAAAACTATCCTAAAAATTCTTAAAAAGATGGCGAACAATGCTGGGAAAGATTGGCATATCCAACTAAACCCTGCTCTATGGGCTTACCACACTAGTATCCGCACACCAAAAGGTGCTACACCTTTCTCTCTTGTATATGGATCAGAAGCCATATTGCCAATCAAAGTAGAGATACCTTCTCTACGTGTATCACTAAAAGGTCTCATCCTAGATGAAGAACAAAGAGTATCTAGACTACAAGAGTTAGAACTGATCCATGAACGAAGATAAAATGCCTTTGATCATCTAAAGGTATATTAGTAAAGAATGTGCCAAAGCTATAATCATAAGGTTAAGCCAAGAATCTTTCAAGTGAAGAACTAGTGCTAAAGGAAAATCCATGCAACCAGGTAGATCGAGAAAAGAAAGGAAAATTTGAACCAAACTGGTTAGGTCCGTTTGTGGTCACAACAGTATTTGGGTTAGGAGCATATTAGTTGTCAACACAAGACGACGATCAAATCGAGGAACCTATCAATAGCATGCACCTAAAAAAGTTCTATGTCTAAAAAATCAGAAAAAATAAAAAATAGTGAAAAATCAGAAAAAATAAAAAACAGTGAAAAATCAGAAAAAATCAAAAACAGTGAAAAATCAGAAAAAATAAAAAATAGTGAAAAATCAGAAAAAAAAAAAACAGTGAAAAAAAAAAAACATTGAAAAAAGTAGAAAAAGAAAAAAAAATCAAATATTCGAAAAAGTGCAATAAAAACAGATGGTGAAAACCTGGCAAACAGGCGCTATCTGTTTGTTGGCTCTTCCATCTATTAGTTCATGTATCTTTCCACTTGCATTCATTTTCCATCAATGCTGACCATCATAAGCATTTGTACATACGCAAGCATCCCAGGTGGCTTCTTACCATGGTTTGGATCATTGGATATATCATAACGACTTTGTTTCTAGGCTTGGGGCAAAATCCTACACTTAGTTGGGGGCAAAACTTTGGACCAATTTTGAGCTTAATCAAACAAGTAGAACAAACAGTTAGACAACTCTTATCAAGCGAAAACTGAGACACATCCAACGTTGAACACAAGATCAAACTATCAACTATCAAGCTATCACAAAATAAATCAAAGCACATCACACACTTTTCAGTGGATAATATCTTTTTGAATAATGATTGTAACATGATTGTTCAAATTTTCTATATTTCTTTTCACTATCATGATTTCTGAGTGACTCTAGGATGTCATTGACTAGAGGAACAAGGAAGAAACATGATATTTTTCTTGTCTGTTGTCTGAAAATTAATCATTATGTGCAAATTTGTCTCAGGACATGATCATCAGAATATCATTGAAGACATTCCAATTTGCGTATTGAAATGATTAATACTGCTTGTTTTATGCAAGCAACACTCAGGTCATTTCAGTTCAATTATACCTTATGCTTGTGTTAACTTGCTATATCAAAATCCAAGAAAGTAATGCTCAGGTCATCATGGTTTAGTTATACCATCGATGTTTTGCACTTACTTCCCACATTTCAAAAGCTCAATGATGACAAAAATGCAAAATAATCTAGTGACTGGTCTGGTCATAGCTGTGCATTTCCATTGCATTTCATTTGCATTTTATCTTGCATTTCATTCTTGCATGGGATCCAACAAGATCCTTTTATCCAAGGCTAAATCTATTGTAGGAATCATCAAAGTATCATCACAAGTGTATACGCAATCAGAATGAATGATTCATATCTCTCATGATATTATTGACCTATCCCGAATCTTATGCTATCTCTCTCAAATAGAATCAACAATCAGCATATCCAAAAATTTCTACAACTTGATATCAACAAACTGTCAGTTCTTTATCTATCAACCTTATCAAATCAAATCAATCAATCAAACCTAATCAATTTTGTCATGTCTTATACAGGATGAATCCTTCCTGAAACTAGACGATCTGATTCTGATTCATGTCTTATACATGATGTATCCTTCCTAAAACTAGACGTTCTGATCATGTCTTATACAGGATGAATCCTTCCTGAAACCAGACGCTTTGATCATCATTTTCTTATACAAGATGAATCCTTCCTGAAACCAGACGCTTTGATCATTGTTGTCTTATGCAGGATGAATCCTTCCTAAAACTAGATGCTTTGATCATCGTTGTCTTATACAGGATGAATCTTTCCTGAAACCAGACCGAATCTAATCAATCAAGATTTTTCAATCTTATCCATCTAAGCAATCAAGCTAATCAAAGAACTCACATTTTCATCAAACACAGTTGCAGAATTCAAATCAAATCAATTGGGATATCAATCTCGCAAAACTCCAAAGATCAATTATCTCAATTGATCTCCCGAGGGGGCATCATCATACCAGAATTTAGCAATCAAGAGATGGGGCATCCTATCAAATCAATATCATCATCAAAATGAGATTATTCTTTGAATCAACGCGTCATCACACCTCGCTTCAAAGAGGGGCAAAATGTATAGACCTAAAAATGGTCTGAAGATAATTAATTAAATAAGCAATTATTTAATTAATCTCTCATTCCCAATTTAATTGAATTCACTAAGCAATTTGATTAAATCTCTCATTCATCTACTTATTAATAAATCTAAGGATTTATTAAATAGGTTCATTTCATCCCTTTAATTAATTAATTCAAATTAATTAATTCCCTCCATCCAAATTCATTTCTTCTAATCCCCTAATTAATTAAAACAAATCAAATCCATGAGTTGTTGAGATTAATTAGCCCTTTTCATATGATTTGAATTTTTAAATTCAAATTCTCCTAACTTCTACCACTCCTAAACCTAACCATTCCTAAACCTAACCCATTCTACCTACCACCATGTCCCCTTTCATCCAACATCTTCTAGAACCTTATGACACTTGTCACTAAGTGTTCCCTTTCATCCAACTCCTTCTAGAAGCCTCTTGACACTTGTCACCATAGAGATGACAAATGTTCCCTTTAATCCAATCCCCTTTGCCACCCTCCTCCAATTTAACCATTGATATCTTCTGATCAAACTTGACCATTGATTCTTGCCACCTCACCCCTAGCCTTGGAAAATCCTATAAATAGACCTCATTTTGGAGCAATATTGGTCCCAATTTCATGTCCCAATTCATATCATTTTGATTCATCATTTGCATTGTTACTATAGGCATCTAGCTTATAGCTTATCATCTTTAGCAATGTTATCATGCTCAATTTTAGCTTAATTGCATCTTAATTCTACTTACATCCTACCATCAAGGCGTACATAAACCAATAATATATACGACCACATCCGTCCAATAGATATATGAATGATCCCAAAGAAAGGAAAATGATCCAACTGAACATGATAAGAAACAATTACAAAAGATCAAATGGAGCATCCTTGAAACTAAGTCCTCGCAACCCATCATAAGCAACCCATGGTCTAACATGAATATGAGGTTCTCACAAGGCCATAAACAACTTGATATGACTCCACAACATTGCTCCTAGCAAAGACAACACAAACTGCACATTGACGAACATAAGGGACAAGTGTCATCATATAACTTGGTATGGTTACTCTGGTAGGCCTCCATAGGTTCCAACCTCATCTATTGGATTACCCTGGCAACCTTTCCCAAACCTCCAACCCATCCAAGTCTCATGTGGAACAAACACATCCTTTCATGAAGACAAGGTTGTTGGTTTCCCATTTCAGGCGTTCTCACTGCATGTCGAGTTTGTACTAGCCCTCATCCCATGCATGAGGCACAATTATATTACTTAGTGTTTTCATTAACTAAACTCTATAATATGCTATTAGGTTATCACTTATTTAGACACACTTTTGATGGGTTACCCTGCAACCTCTTTGGGCGAGGCCCCCACTCGAAATCCACTTTCCTATATGACACTAGACCATAATCAAATAAATTCCTAAACCAAGGAATACACCAGGAAAGACATATGAATTTCAATACGGTAGGAATACCTACTTGGCCAAACAAGTCTTCATACGAGGTGCACAGACAGACAATTCTTTGACTAGAGACATGACCAACTACACTCAAACACATACAACACCCAACACTCGCGTAAAGGACATGACCAGATACAAAAACGCACATACGACAATATCCAACAATTACCATCAACAACTTGTCATTTCTTAATCAAATGCGAATACAAAAAATTAAACATGCATAGACAAAAATTGGAAAAGACAATATTCTTACATATCATTTACAACATTACAATTGATCCAGTTTTCTAATAGATCTAATTAGATTGCAATTTGTCTACTTTGTCTAGGTACATGTCGCTCATGGTTTACTGACTCACTAAAATTCATTTTGTATCATAAAATAATATAAAACTTCATCAAGAGATTTCAGACCAAATCACATTAATATAATTAAATACACATTAATCAACTAAAATATGACATTTATTCTTCAAAATAAAACATCATTCTCATACTTGTTCCAAACAATTTATCTAAACTTATCTTTTCCAAAACCGAGATAAACTTTCCAAAATATGGAAATATACATTAAAAAGAAACTATGGCAGATAATCATTTTCCAATGAAATAAAATTTAATCTCAGAAATTTCCAAACTAAAATACTATTTTAATTCCCAAGAATTTACAAATAATATAGTATTTATTTTTCCAATATTTTCCAAATAATATAAATATTATTTCATTTCTCTGAAATTTACTAAATAACATAAATTAATTTCACCTTCCAAAATTTATCAAAAACATATGTTAAAGACTTCCAAAATATCCCCATAACATATATTAATTTACTTAATGGATTTATATTTAAAGAAATACAAATTTAATATAATTTAAATTATATTTTAAATTAAAATTAAAATGTATATATAAAAATGACTTTATAGTCAAGCATTTTTATGTGGACCAAAGTGCACACCACAAAAATGGAATATGCGAGTGGAAAGGGTGCGAGGGGGGGGGGGGGGGCAGCGCTGCTACCAAAAGGTAGCAGATGCTACCCATTGGTAGCACTACTACCAAAAGGTAGCAGATGCTACCCATTGGTAGCACTACTACCAAATGGCAGTGATGCTAACCGATGGTAGCAGGAGCTACCCTCCCACATGGTGGGGTATACCCTGCCACATGGGGGTAATATAATATTGATTTTTTTTAATATATTTTTTTTGTTTAAACTTTTAAAAATATAGAAACCCCAGTTCAATTCACAGTCTCAGAATGAGACTAAAATAATTTTCCAGAATACCCATGGTTTTCAAATATTAAAATTTGTTGAATAACCAGACTCATAATAGGCAAAATTTTCCAACCAAATACCATATTTCGGCAAATAGGATTGATTTACACACATATATCCAGCTAATTTGCAAGACCCAAACTAATTTCCCAATATAAAACTTGAATCTGAAGACATTCATATGGAGTTTTATAAAATTTAGTTAAGAACAACCAACCCCAATCTTTGATTTTAAAATCAATTTGAGCAACCAAAATTTGATCTGGAGGTTGGGAAAGAAAGCAAGGAGGGTTTGAATTGGAGATTAAACTACAACTCTTCCATTTTCCCCAAAATATATGAGATTTTCAATAATTGCAACCAGATTTCTTCAAAATCAAAACAATCTTTATTAAACAAAGAAACAAAAGAGATAAACAAGTGTAGACACCTAAAATTGTCATGTCTAATTAAATAAATATTTTATTTATTTAATTATCTAAGCTTAATTCTTCTATTAATTAAATAAATCTTTATTTTTTTAATTAATTCATTTATCCTCTTCTAACCTTGTTTCTCATTTAAATAAATACATTTATTTATTTAAATTATCCTTTTCCTAAATTAAATAAATATTTTATTTATTTAATTATCCCACTTCTTCTATTGATTAAATAAATCTTTATTTATTTAATTAATTCATTAACCTTTTCTACCCATGACACATGCCATTCATCTCTTAATTCATACACTACCTACCCCTTTCATTATTTTATTATTTCTTTTACCTACCCTCTAATCATAGCCAACCTCCTTTTACACCTCTCAATCTTATCCCTCCATTTCATATAGTGTCTTCTATATAAGGAGATGCTTACTTCATTATCAAACCCTCATGAGACATTCAAATGAATCTTATACACTTGACTACACTATGATCTTACTTGCAACCACATTCCATTCTTTGTTGAGCTCTTGTGCACATAAAATCTGAGAGCAAATATATCAAGCAAGATCAATGGAGATAGGAAGAATGGAGATCCAAACCCTATTGGACATGTGATGGTATAATCTTTGTGATTTTGTTTGATTTGCATTGTCTTAGGTAATCTTCATATGCTATGGTGGATCTTTGTTGTTGTTAGGCTAGGGTTTTGTGGTTGAATTCATTTAGCCTTTCAATATTGTTATTATTGTTATCCATTTTCACCATATACATTTTGGCATGCTCGGTGGGACTCTTGTCCCTTTTGCATTTAACTTCTTTGTTGCAGATTTTGTATTTTGAAGTTGCAGATCCGAGGTTTTCGGCAGCATTTTGATATTTTCGCGTCTGCGTACTTTCGGATCGCGTTTTTGATTTTCTGGCGCGTCTGTGACATCTAGAGTCACGTCTGTGTTATTGGCAATATTTTATTTTGCAAGTTCCAGAAAAGCACGTCTGTGTTATAAAGTCGCGTCTGCGATGTTTTTAGCTGCGTTTGCGTTCAGAAGATGCGTCTGTGTTTTGTAGTCACGTCTGTGTCTCATAAAACCGCGTCTGTGTCATGAAGTCGTGTCTGTGTTGAGGGTAATCACATCTGTGTTCACCAGTTTCAAATTTTTTGTTTTTATTGATTCAGTTTTTTGGATTTTGCATTTAGGGTTTCAGATCTGGTTTATTTTGAGCTAACATTTTCAGATCTAGCTAACAAAATTGGTGCAGCTTGACTTGAAGGCTAAATCGTTTGGTTGAAGGCCCCTATTTTCACAAAGTCTTTTGGGTTTAAAATTTACCTAATTTGTGTGCTTGCAAGAAGGGGTGATTATTTGAAACAATCCAAACTACTAATGAATCTTTGTTGCAGGTCCTTGGTAAGGGTTTTTAGATTTTTATTGTGTGCCTTGTTTTCATAGACTAGCAAACACTTCAATTGGTGCACTAAAATTGAATCATTGTCTTTTGTGTCTTGAGCAATAGGCTCTTTTTGTTTAATCTTTAGAGGGCCTATCTTCCCGTGTGGTCATTAGGACTACTAGTGAGAAGAGAACGACCCAAGTGGTAGTGAGGAAAACCCACCTCTTCTGAACCACTATAAATAAATGTATTCATGGTGAAAACTATGAATAACGTGTGCTGATTAGTTCATACTGACACTATGTCTCCCCATAAACCCGTTTGATCAAATTTATTTGATCAATTGTAAGGCGTAACCCCTATCGGCTAGGAGCCTTCTGTATTTACAGAGCTGAAAGTGCCGCATGTATGGCCACACAAGCGGATTCCCTTACTAGCACCTTTTTGTTTTAGAAGCCCAAATTCTTCTAGTTGTTGGGGCAGGAGGTCGGACCTCTGGTAGCAGCCCACACACATACGGTTCTTAGTAGAGATACAAAGTTCGCCACGGGGAGTTTTCGTGGGGACTGATGCTTGGCTGACCCGAGAAGTGAGTGCCGAGGGTGGAGCCAGTGAGGTCAAGCATCTAAGTATCCACTCTGAATAGCGTAGCCTCGGGGGTAAAACCCCATGTGGGATCAACAACTATTGTCTTGGCCAGCCATAAGAATTGTGCTTGACTTATTTTAAACATTCAAAACATTCAAGACCAAACAACAAAACGTTGTGTCTTTTGTGTCCTCAAGTGTATGCAAAACATTTTTACATCAAACAACACACTTTTCTTGGAGTCATTTTGAGTCTAGACACTTGCAAACATTGGGTCTTCATCAACACTATGTCCTCTTGTCACAAAAAATAGTCAAACAGTCAGATTTGGTCACAACAAAACGACTTCACAAATTGGAAAAAATTGCACAAATTTTATAGAAACGCATCTGTGTCAGACATAATAGCGTCTGTGTTGTATAACCGCGTCTATGAAGGGTAGAATCGCGTCTGTGTTCCAACAGTCAACATTACGCTGCAAAAAATCTCAAAAACGCGTCTGTGTTAAATAGAGCCACGTCTACGTCAGGAAACCGTGTCTGTGAAGTATACAGGCGTGTCTGTGTTCAGAATTGAAAAACTGTTACAGTCCAGCAAACAGACATAGTTAGTTTCAGAATTCTTGAGCTTCCTAGGTCATTTCTCCAGGGTTTCATTTAGCATTCAACCTGTCTTTGGGTCTCACAAAATCCATCATTGCTTCACATTTCGCTTTACATTCACACTTGTCTAAACTTGAGTCAAAAGGTCACTTGCTTGTCCTCACTATACTTTGTCAACACACTACATACAACAACACTTTGCTAAGTGGTCCCTCATCAAGGTTTCTTACCTTTGGGTCTCATTTGGTCCTACTTAGAGTCAAGGTCAACTTACCTCATGAAGAGAAACTATCCTCTCTTTGGAAGTCACACCTACTCTACTACATACATACTTGGTCTTACACTTTGGACATTGCAAGTACACTTCAGATTCATTTACATTTCATCCAAGTCTTGGTCTTCCATACTCTTTCCATTTTTCATCTAGTCTCACACATCTTGGTCAATACCTAGTTCATGGTTGAAACCCACCTTCAAAAATCTAGGAGAGAAACTAAAGAGGCTCAATAGTCCGCAAACATGAGTTCTTATGACTATGATAATGAGATCTTTTTCAATTCTGATCATACTACATTACCTGACATGGATGCCTATAGAAACATTCCAAATGTTGAGAACATGGACACTATAAATAACAATGCTATACATAATGACAATATGGACACCTTTTCAGTACATTCAACAGATGTGGAAGAATCCATTATGAATCCCCATTTCAATCGATTGGTTGAGGAAATAATGAGGAGGGATAGACAATACTTTTTACAAATGATGGCACAAAGTGGAGCCAAGATACCTCATGATTTTGACATGTCTAAAATAATGGAAAATCAACCTTTGCAACAACCTCACTCCAACATGGATCAAAGGAGACCTAATAGTGGAGGAAACAGAGGACCATATATGGTACTTGAATCACCATCAGCTTTGCTTCAAAAACTAGAGGTCCCACATACACATGGTCAAACATATGATACTCACCTTCATAGACCATTATGGAAGTCTTATGGAGAAAAATATGCTCAATCACATATCAATGCTAAGGATCAACCACCAAAGCAATGGGATATTCAAAGGCATGCTCAAAATTTGGACACAAGGAAACCTCGTGTCAAATTTGGGGGCAAAACAATAGAACATGACATGCTTGTAGAGTATGGTATACATGCACAAAATAGATATGGTGTTCCTCAACATGAATCTATACCAAGTGGTCCATATACGCAACATCATTACAGACCTCCTCCATATGAACATGTGTATGATCAATATCATCCGTATATGCAACATGCTCCTCCTCCAATGGGTACCTCAAACATAGGATATGGTCCAAGAAGTCGATCTCCACCTAAGAACAATTTGGAGCAACAAATCAGGGACTTACAAAAGAAAATGGAGGACATAAATACACCGAAGCCAACATACACAATGAGAGACATATGTCCTTATCCATTTGACAAGAGCATTCCAATGCCTCCTTTTCCTACACACTTTGTGATGCCTAAATTTGATAAGTATAGAGGAAAAGGGGATCCTAAGGCACACATAAGACAATTTTTCACAGCTTGCATTGAGATAGCAGCAGAAGAGACATATTTGATGAGATTATTCCCACAAAGCTTAGGTGATCAAGCTATGGAATGGTTCTCCCAACTACCACCTGGAATTAAGTCATGGGGTGATCTAGCAGAGGCATTTATCCAACATTTCTCCTACAACATAGAGACAGACATATCAGTCACTACTTTGTGCAACACCAAGCAAAAAGAGGGAGAGTCTTTTGCATCATTCTTACAAAGATAGAGAAATCTAGCCAGCAGATGCTCTTGTGAAATTCCACAAAAACAAATGGTAGAAATGTTCACCCAGAATGTTAACAAAGACATTGGCTATGATCTAAGAAAAGCTTGTTTGTCCACCTTCAAGGACGTTATTGAAAAAGGCTTAGCTATAGAAAAGGTCCTAATTGAACAAGGAGTCATCAAGATATTCAAGGAAAACAAAGATGACTTTAAAGGAAAAGACAAGCCAAGATTTTGGAATAAAAACAAGAACACGGTCAATGATGGTGTTGTTGATGCCAACACAGTGTGACCCAAAGTCATCTTTTCAGGATCAAGTTCTATAAACAATCAAGTGAATACTCAAACAACTTCCAGATCACAAAGGAAGTACACTCCATTGGAAGAACCACTTGAGTCAGTTTTCAAGAAGCTAGTGGCAAACAAGGTAATCACAGTTCTAGATTTTCCTCCATATAAACCAAAGGTTAAACCAAATTGGTGGAATGATGATGAGTATTGTGAATTTCATAAGAGAAAAGGTCATAAGATAGGAAATTATCATCGACTGAAGAACATCATACAAGATCTCATTGATAGAGGTGACATTGAGATTGAGGGACATTCGTCTAATCAAGAACATGAGATGTTTAAGGAAGCATTCCCAAAACATGACAAGGGAAAAGCTAAAGCCATAGAGGATCAAACCAACTATACCAGAGCATCTTACAACTATGATTCAACCATCAATCACATCTCGATGGACAATTATGTCTCTACCATTATCATCAAGGACAAAGCATCTGAGAATTCTACTCAGAGCCCCAGGATTGTCCTAAAAGGTGTTTGATCTTCTTCTGAACCTACCTCTGAATGTCATGTTACAACCCGTCAAGGTAAAATCACTTTGCAAGGTGCTCCAACTAAAAACACCACTCCTTCATCAACCAAACCTGAATATGACCTTGTAGAATAGTTAGGGAAGACACTCGTGCTCATCTCCATTCTTGAGCTCCTATGCATATCCCCTACTCATAAAGCCATTCTTGACAAAATCTTGAGAGATACTGCCGTTCCTACTGATCTAAACGTGGACCAGTTTCAAGCCATGGTGGGATACCTTTCCATTCCACATTCACTTACTTTCACAGAAGCTGATGACGCCTCTGTAAGTCAGCCACATAATGCACCACTACACATTGAAGCCTTCATACACAAACATCGAATAAAAAGAGTCCTGATAGATGGAGGAGCAGGTCTAAACATTTACACATTAAGCACTATTACACAATTGGGATATTCTGATAAAGCTGTGAATTCTACAAACAAAATCACCATTAAAGCATATGATGATGAAGAGCGTTCATCCAAGGGTACAGTCATCTTACCTCTCAAAGTTGGGCTAGTTACAAAGGATGTGGTTTGTCAAGTCCTGGAATTAAATCTCACTTACAACATATTGCTAGGACGCCCTTGGATTCATGAAATGAGGGCACTCCCATCCACATATCACCAATGCATTAAGTTTCCTCATAATGGAGTGGAAGTAACAGTTAATGGTGATCCTAATCCATTCATATACTGCAATAACCTGAAATCAAAGACTGAGACCATCATTCCTAGTAATCGTGAGGCTGTTCCTTTGTCGGCATACATTGATCCAGAGTCATTAAAACCTTCGACATCAAAACAAGGTGAACTTAAAGGCAAGTTTCAGGACAAAGGCATGGGGGAATATACTTTAAATCAGACCATGTACTTACGACAAGTCATGAGTTCCCCAAAAGAATATGGAAGACCACACCCTAACAAACAAATCTCCATCATGATGCTCAAATGGGACCCTACTACCTTTCAAAGATGGGGTGAACTAGAAGAGGAAGATTTATACAAAATGCTTTTCAGAGACAATGAAGAGGAAACACAAGATCACATCAATCTACCATGTGAGAAATATGGCAAAGGCTTCAAAATTCTACAAAAAATTGGGTATGATGGAAAAAGCCCTCTGGGATTACGAAAGGAAGGCATCATTGAACCTTTACAACCTGAATTGACTCTCAAGAAGGAACGCTCGAAAGGACTTGGTTTCTTAACTTCCAAGGTCCACACCCAAAGGACAGAAGAAGCCTTACAAATCAAAGCTGCCAAAATTCAACAAGAGGATTGCTATTCCATAGATTCCAATGAATGGGAATGGGGTTCCGACAAGTCTTCTAGTGACTACGAGCTCACCGAGACATTCAGAGAGCCAGATGAACCCACAAAAGAAGAGGAGTTTTATAACAAGTTCAGAGTTGGTCAAGAAACAACCCATGAGGATTCCACACAGTCCTTGTCTCAAGGTTCTAGGTTGAAATCACATAGGATGAGAACACTTGTCCCAGAATGCGCTACTAGTGATGATAATTTGGATTCGTTCGCGATTGAGACTGATGAGGAGAGTTCCATCGATGACCTCGATAATTACCTTGACATACCCAAATATAACTGCATCTTCACTCTTAGCCCCGCTAACTTGAAAGACATTAACAACCTTCCCCTTGTTCACCACCAACTCATTGACTAGGATCATGAAGGACCTGCACAGTTTGACACATTCCAAAATGATGAAGCTTTTATTGACTATCTAGGCATATGAGATGAGCTTCCCCCTAGAGACCATAAAGCGGGATACACTATAGAACTCAATATTGTGGCATATTTTGGTGAGGGTGTCGGACCTTCCAGTCGCAAAAATGTGAAAATAAGAACAAATCAAGGGTCTTATGGTGAAAACCACACTGTGACGCTGTCTAACCCCAAAAAAGTAAAAAGAAAGGATGTATCTAAGGGCGAAAACCTCTCTGAGGCACCCAAAGATGGAAGACTCGACATTCTCCCAGCATCATATGAGGAAAAGTCATCCATGTTGGTAGAAGAGACTATCAAAACAAACATTGGTACAGAAGAGGTTCCACACAACATATTCCTAGCTCAATCATTGATGGAGTCCGAAAGGTCAAAATTCATAAGTTTCTTCAAAGAACGACAAATCAACTTTGCCTGGTCATACGCTAATATGCCTGGATTAGATCCGGATTTGGTAATGCATCATTTGACAGTCAAACCGGGGGCAAAACCAGTAAAACAAAAATTAAGAAAAATGCACCCACAAGTGGCATTACTAGTCAAAGCAGAACTTGAGAAATTACTTGATGTTGGATTCATATGCCCAATTGATTATCCCGAATGGATCTCCAACTTGGTACCTGTTAGTAAACCAGATCGCAGCATCAGAATTTGCATAGATTTCAGAGACATCAACAAAGCTTGTCCAAAGGATGACTTCTCATTGCCAAATATTGACTTGATTGTTGATCTCACCGCAGGTCATGAAATGTTATCATTGATGGATGGATTCTTTGGTTATAATCAAATAAGGATCGCACCCGAGGATCAACACAAAACATCATTTACTTGTCCGTGGGGAACTTTCTGCTGGAATGTCATGCCTTTTGGCCTAAAGAATGCAGGTGCTACATATCAAAGAGCCATGACTACTATCTTTCATGATCTCATGCACGTAACTATGGAAGATTATGTTGACGACCTCTTGGGCAAATCAATAGACAAAAATACACATTTGGACATACTTTCAGTCATCTTTGATCGGTTGGAAAAATACAAAGTAAGATTAAACCCCAAGAAATGTGTCTTTGGAGTAACCTCCGGGAAGCTCCTAGGATTCATTGTATCCAAAAGGGAAATTGAAGTTGATCCAGCAAAAGTTAAGGCCATCTTGGAAATGCAACCTCCAAGAAATATCAGTCAACTTCGATCCTTACAAGGCAGACTCCAGTCCATCTGAAGACTCATAGCACAACTGGCAGATAAGTGTAATCCTTTTCAGCACCTGCTACATAAAAACATCAAATTCAAATGGGATGATAATTGTCAACAGGCATTCCAGACGCTCAAAGACTATCTTCTAAATCTGCCAGTTCTGATGCCACCAGTTCCAGATCAACCACTGTTACTATACATATCAGCTACTCCAACAACACTGGGGGCACTCTTAGCACAACAAATTGCTGAGGGCAAAGAAAAAGTAGTATACTATATCAGTCGCACATTAGTAGGATGTGAGCTAAACTACACACCAATTGAGTGTGCATGTCTCGCCGTGGTCTTTGCTTCACAGAAATTACGACATTACATGCTCACTCATAAGACTAAGTTAGTTGCAAGGATAGACCCATTGAAATACCTTCTCAATAAAGAAACACTTACTGGGCGACTGGCCAAATGGGTAATAATCCTAAGTGAATTCAACATCGAGTATGTGGATAGAAAAGCAATAAAAGGACAAGCCATTGCAGATCAATTAGCAGATGCTCCCATGATAGATGATGTTCCTCTAAGTTTCGAATTTCTAGATGAATCCATTGTGACAATGTCACATGCAAAGCCATGGCAACTGTACTTCGACGTCTCATACACACAGCATGGGGCATGAGCTGGCATCCTCTTTATAACTCCTCAAGGGGATTCTATACCAAAATCATACCGCTTATCATTTCCTTGCAGTAACAATATAGCGGAATATGAGGCATTAACAATAGGATTACGAATTGCAGTTCAATGGAAGATCCAAGAACTTTGTGTTTTTGGGGACTCCCAACTTGTCATCTGTCAAGCAACTGATGATTACCAAACAAAAGATGAAATATTAATGCCTTATAAACAAATAGTGGATGACCTGAAACAACACTTCACAAAGATAGACTTTGAGCAGATACCAAGAGAGCAGAATCGCACTGCAGATGCCATGGCTACAATTGCTTCCTTGATTGATTTACCTCCAAATGAGACCCACTATGAGTTCTTGGTGGATAACCTTTTGGTTCTTTCATATGAGATCATGCCTACTGAGATGATATGCATTGTCGGTCTTGAATCCCAGTTATATGGTTCCATTTTCACATACCTACGTGACAATACTCTACCTCCTGATCTATCAAATAACCAACGTCACACTTTCATTCACCAATCTTCTCGATATGTCATTTTAGCTGATATTCTATATCGGCGAGGTCTAGATGGCACTCTTCTTAGATGTTTAGAAAGTGACAAAGCTCAGATTGCATTACGGGAAGTGCATGAAGGGATATGTGGTCCACATGCTAGTGGTCCTACCTTGGCCAAGAAACTCATCAGGACTGGATATTACTAGCCCAATATGGAAAAAGATTCATATCAGTTTGTCAAGAAATGTAAGCAATGCCAAATTCATGGAGACCTCATACATGCGCCAGCACAAGAACTTCAACCATTTGCATCTTCTTGGCCCTTTTGTCAGTGGGGACTCGATCTCATAGGCAAGATTCACCCTCCTTCTTCCAATGGTCACAAATTCATTATCACTGCCACAAAGTATTTTACAAAATGGATTGAAGCCATGCCTCTCACACAAGTTACTGGAAAACAGATTGCTACATTCATCCTCAACTATATCATTTGCCGATACGGTATTCCTGTTTCCATTATCACTGATAACGGGCGTCCCTTAAAAAATTAGGATGTTAGTGAACTCTGTGACCACTTCCATATTTCCCATCGTTTCTCCACACCATATTACCCCAAAGGTAATGGCCAAGCTAAGGCATCTAATAAAACAATCCTTAAAATCCTAAAGAAGACAGTTGACGATGCTGGTCGTAATTGGCATATTCAACTTAATCCTGCACTTTGGGCCTACCGCACAAGTGTCCGCACACCTACAAGAGCTACACCCTATTCACTTGTCTATGGTACTGAAGCCATCTTGCCTATTGAGGTCGAGCTACCCTCTTTATGGGTCTCTTTGCAAAACATCATCAGTGATGAAGACTATAAGGTCTCTCGCTTACAAGAGCTGGAACTACTGGATGAACGAAGACAAACTGCTTTTAGTCATCTTAAGGCTTACCAACAATGAATGAGTCACAGCTACAATCACAAGGTCAAGCCTCGCACATTTGAGGTAGGGGACTTAGTTCTTAGAGAAAATCCTAAAAATCAACAAGACAGAGAGAAGAAGGGCAAGTTTGAACCAAATTGGCTTGGTCCTTACATCATTATAGCAACATATGGATCTGGGGCATATCAGCTCTCAACTACAGAAGGTGAACCTTTGGAGGATCCTATCAATAGCATGCACCTTCGCCGGTTCTACACATAGCTCTTCAGAATATCCTAATTCAAAAATACAAAAAAATTCAAAAAATTCAAAAAATACAAAAAAAATAAAAAAATAAAAAAAATCGTTACTTGGTGAAAACCTGGCAAATAGGCGCCTTGTGACACAAAAAACATTGAAAAATAGAAAAAAGTAAAGAGAAATAATTTCATCCAACAGTGAAAACCACTTCGGTGGCACCTTGGGCAAGTACCATGGTGAAAACTGGATCACCAGCGCCATGTGTAAAGACATTGCTCCTTCCTCCTTCAGGATTCACTTTCATCCTTTCACTTTGCACACACTCATGACCAATTTGTTCATAATAAACTTACCCATTCCCATCATGACTTGTTATTGATCTACCCAAGATTGGTTAGCCATTCATAATAAACCTCCCTTTTCATCCCTTTCCATCCATAATAAATCAGATCCTATCTGTGGCTAAGGCAAAATCCTACATCTAGTGATGGGTGTGGAACTGAGAGCATTGCATGTTTTGAGGAGTACAATTTCTTCTAGCTTTCTTCAGTCTATTCACGCACAATCTGCAATAAAGCAACATTTGCATCACAAATACGCAATAAAGTTTCATCTTCTCTGCAATAAAGTATCAGTTTCATGGATTCAGTCAGTTTCAGATGAGACAGCAGCAACAATGGGCTTCAACAAATCAAATCTTTCAATAGACTCAGACAACATATGGTTCAGTGCTATCTATCCATTTTGTGAAAGTAAACATTGTGACCACAATCAAATAAGACTTATACAAGTGACGAGAGACACTAAACTTGAGGACTACAGTGGATGTTGGTGTCGAGTCTTGGTTTTCTTTTGATTTTATCTTTTGGTGACATGTCTTTTAGCTTTTTCAGGATGTCTCTGACTAGAGATTCTATCTCCAGGATGTCTTTGACTAGAAAGGCAAGGATGAGGTATCGTCATCTATCTGTATTTGCTGTCTGTGGATTGTCTCTTAGTAATGCTATATGAGGACACTGTGAGTCTAGTGTGAACTGGGGCATTCCTTGTTTGCGACTGTCTTATCTCCATGCAAACAGGTACAATGACTTTCTAGGTCGAACATATGCCTCGATTGTCATAACCTACTTGCCATAATAAAGCTCAATGATGATAACGTACAAGAAGCTCTTTCACTTTCATATCTTCTATCTTCCATCCCCCTTTCTTGATTGACTTCCATCGTCCTTCTCGAGCCCACATAGCTTTCTATCACATGACTGAGTATAATGACACACTAAAAACATTTGCATTTCACGTAGTTGCACCTACGTTACCACATATAAGCATTTTATACATACATATAGATATCACAACTGCATCACATCCTGCACACAACACCTGTTAGCACAATTTACATTTGCATTATCATATTTGTCTGCATTACATTCATTCACATTTGCATCATGCATACACATATAAAACATAAAAGAACAAAAAGAAAATATATTGCATTGCATCATATACATATTTGCATCCATATCATAAGCATCACATAAGAACATCTCATCACATAGGTACGTATGCATATAGCTGCTGCAAAGATGAATCATCTCATATATATATAAAGTGTCATGATACAATGATGTCAAAATCATATGGCTACAATCACCCGCAGGTGTCTACATCATCATACAAAAATGGTACAATACTGATACATAGGGAGCCCTCTATGGCTATGATGAACTCCCTCCCTCGGAGCCACCTAGCCTTGATGGAATCTAAGCCCCTAAAGAACCCACCCCAGGATCATCCCTCCTATCTCCTCTATCTGGTGGTGGTGGAGGACCCATAACCCCACCACTCGATGCCTGTCTCCTCTGGCTCCTTCCCGTAGCTGTCGCTGTACGCGATGGTCTATGGAAGCTCCTCACCCGCTGATCTGCTGGTACTGCACCATAGTAGAGATCTCGCTAGTAGGCAATCTCCTCCCCTGCCCGTAGGACATAAGCATATCCTGCCCCTGTGTCCTCCACTGCTTGTCTCTCAGCCCTCAGTGCTGTCTCAGCCTCTGTATAGCGCTGAATAGCCTGATCTCACTCCCGCTCAGTATCTTTGAGCCTCATCTTGAGCCGATCCCTCTCCCTCTCCAGCTCGTGGATCTCATCTGCCTGGCCCTGGCAGATCTCCCTCAGCTCTAGCAGCTCATCCTCCACTGGATCAGCCCCCTCCACCTTTGCTTGTGGCTCCCCCTGTACGGGTGCCTACCCCTGTACCTGTGCTTGTACCTGTACTGGTGCTTGTACTGGTACCTATCTCTGTACCTATACCTATCTGGGACCCTGTGCTGCTAGCACCTGTAGCGGCAATCCACCACAACCCCTCACCACCCTCCCTCCGAGGTGCAACCCTCCTCTCTCCAAGTGCTCTCTTCCTCCTCCGTCGGCCTCTGCCCCCATCACCTCCACCATCATCATCATCCCCACCCCCATCTCCATCCAATGGCTCTCTCGGATCCGTTAAGCATGAGAAGGGATGCTCTGCCCAGTAGGCTATGTACTTAGCATCCATGCCGACGTCCTCAATCTCTGGCCACATGTCCCAAGGTAGGGGCATCATCTCTACTAGCTGTGTCACTACTTGATCATATGACAGCAAGGGCCCAAACTATGACTGATCTCTGACTATCCGTGCATACATGCGTGAGCCCCATGACATCCTCTGAATCCTGCCAAACTGTCGGCCAACCCTGTCCACTAGATGCCTCTCTAGCACATAGGGCGTCCGCCCAATCAAATACCTACTCTGGAAGGTGTAGGGAAGCTCAACTGCATCATCCTGCCATTGCTCCTAGCCCAGGTATGGTCTCCATATGACCATGTCGTTATCATCTATCACCCACCGCCAGTGCTCCAACCTGCCAATTCATGGCTGTGATGTGATCATGTCATACAAATGAACAAAACTGCGTCCATGACCCTTGCCTCTGAAGTGTATCGGCCTCGTCACTGGCAGATGCTCGTAAGCCCATACCTATAGCAATGTCACTCCACAGCCCAAACCCATAGATCCGTGGTACACAAACTGATGCGGCTCGTAGTAGAGGTGTGCCAGCACACATGGTCCCCAAGCATACCTGGTGTGCTGTGTCACCAGTGTCTCTAGTGCTCCTCCCCACCCCACAGCCAACCCCCATGTCGCCCTATCTAGACACAGGAACCCACTAATTGCTCCTCCTACCATTACTGGTAATGCTAATCCTGTGGCTCTCATGGTGTCCCACACCACATGTCCTGCCCTCATCTCCAGTCCTGGGTCCTGGAATACTCGTCTCAGGGCCTTCCTGTCTCCGTTTCAATCATATGGGATCAACTCCCCATCGATCGGTATCCTCAATATCCTATATACATCCTCAAGGGTGACTGTCATCTCACCCATCGGCAAATGAAACGTATAGGTCTCGGAGTGCCATCTCTCCGCCAGCGCAGTCAATAGTCCCATGTTCACTCAAAACTCAGGCACATATAGAACATGTCTCAGTCCCATCTCCTCAATAGCTGCTCGGTCCTTGAAGGACAACTTAGGTCGCAACCTCTGAGTAGACAGAAATCTCTCCCGTGACTCCAGCATCGGCAAATACTCCTGTAGTTAAGCAAATCAATCATGTCAGTTATCGTGGCATTCACTTTTTATCGCAAAATGTTACTTTTTATCTAAATGCATAGGGCATTCTATCTTAGTGACACTCACTGTTCATCACAAAGTGTTGCTATCTATCCTAGTAACACTCATTGTTCATCACAAAGTGTTGCTATTTATCCTAGTGGTACTCTTTGTTCATCACAAAGTACTCTATCTTGGTACTCACTGTTCATCACAAAGTGCCTTGATCTATCCTAGTCTTCCTACAGGACCTGCTTGAGTGTATCCTCTCAGTAGCTTATCCAATCGACAGTGTATGTTCATCACAGAACTGCTGATTTGACCTAGAAGACCAAAACTTAACACAAATGCGCTTACCTGACATAAACGCACTTTCAGACTGCATAGATGCACCTGGGCGACACAGACATGCCTTCTTGGCACAGACACGACTGACCATCACAAACGCGGTCGCATTTGACACAGACGCGGGTTCAAACGTAGACACGCCTGGCACAAACACAGACATGCCTTGCGAGCACAGATGCGCCTGACACCAACGCAAATGTGCTTGGACATTTTTGGACACTTTTTGGACCCTAGTCTAAGCACATTTATTACCCTATCTAGCATGCATTAATGACAAAATTAAATGTGTCAAAGTACGAGGAGGTTTGGTGGTACTTACCGGCTCTCCTGCCTCTGCTGGCCTTTGAAATCGGCGAATGAGGTCGAATCTATGAATGAAGGCCATCGCTGCTGACTGCTGCTGCTCTATTTTCGCTCTGCAATCTGCTCTCGTGGATGTGTAGATGACAATGAGGATGTATTTCCCCCGTGGTCTATCTTATAGCATACCCTGGCCCTAGCCCTCGTTTCTCGAGTCAATCTTCATTATCCCGTGACTTTGTCACTTTATCCGGTCAGTCCATTCTATCCTGTCTTTCTTATCGAGAGATTGTCTGTAATCTTTTCAGACATTTTCATCCAATCTCTTGAGGGGGCATATCATTCCCATCTTGGGGCAACTCTGTATCAGTTCATATTATCTTCTTTGAAACAACGCGACAAGCCGCATTGTCTCAAAGAGGGGCAAAATGTAGACACCTAAAATTGTCATGTCTAATTAAATAAATATTTTATTTATTTAATTATCTAAGCTTAATTCTTCTATTAATTAAATAAATCTTTATTTATTTAATTAATTCATTTATCCTCTTCTAGCCTTATTTCTCATTTAAATAAATACATTTATTTATTTAAATTATCCTTTTCATAAATTAAATAAATATTTTATTTATTTAATTATCCCACTTCTTCTATTAATTAAATAAATATTTATTTATTTAATTAATTCATTAACCTTTTCTACCCATGACACATGTCATTCATCTCTTAATTCATACACTACCTACCCCTTTCATTATTTTATTATTTCTTTTACCTACCCTCTAATCATAGCCGACCTCCTTTTACAGCTTTCAATCTTATCCCTCCATTTCATATAGTGTTTTCTATATAAGGAGATGCTTACTTCATTATCAAACCCTAATGAGACATTCGAATGAATCTTATACACTTGACTACACTATGATCCTACTTGCAACCACATTCCGTTCTTTGTTGAGCTCTTGTGCACATAAAATCTGAGAGCAAATATATCAAGAAAGATCAATGGAGATAGGAAGAATGGAGATCCAAACCCTATTGGACATGTGATGGTATAATCTTTGTGATTTCGTTTGATTTGCATTGTCTTAGGTAATCTTCATATGTTATGGTGGATCTTTGTTGTTGTTAGGCTAGGGTTTTGTGGTTGAATTCATTTAGCCTTTCAATATTGTTATTATTGTTATCCATTTTCACTATATACAACAAGAATCCTACCTTATTCAACAATCCTGGGAATGATTTGATGAAGAGCCCAACCTGCAAGCTCAAGAAAATCCTTCTTCTCCAAAATGCCCAAAATTTTCATTCCAAAAATGACTCTCCAAAAATATTTTTGAAACCTAGGTTAAAAGGGAAAAGTTTGACCAAAATTAATTTTTTGGATTTAAAATACTTTCTCCAAAATAAAAATCATCTTTCAAACAATGAAATATGCAAAACTTGTTTTTTTCTTCTAAAATTGATTTTCTAAATTAATTAAAACTAACATTTCTATTTCAAAATTCCAAAGAGGGTAAATATTAATTTTTCACTACTATTTAACCTTTCCTTTCAAAATGCATAAACTTAGTTAATTCATCATTTAAAATTTACCATTTAATCGAACTTGCTACAAACATGAATTGAGCAATTATAATGAATGATTAATCAGATAGAGGGGTCCTATTTAATTTAGTCCCTTAATTACTAATGCATTAAAACACATTCAATCTAATTAAATACTTAGGATTAACTACTTAATTTTACCACATGCAAAACACACAACCCAAGAAAGCCAAGTAGATACACGACCCGCATACCCAACCAAAGGGGAAACTGACGGACGACTGATGATGCTCACTTGAGCACGACTAGGGTAAAATGAGGGTCTTACAACTACCTAAACCAGTTGCTTAGGGCCGATGAGGTACACTCAAACCTGCGAATCCAGGTGGAGACGAGCCTCCTACCTATGTGATACTGTACATGCAATCTTCTGCAACCATGAACCACACATGCACACACACACACACACACACACATATATATATTTAATGAAAGTGTTAGCCCAAGATTAATAACACAAATTAAAAGAATAAATAAACTTACATAAGAATCGATGCGAAAACACATTTACAGGTACACACAATAATCATAATATCTGACTATAACATTACATCATGGTAAATCAACCAAGGTCAAACAGGAATATAAAATCTGATTAGGGCAGGGGTACTACATCCTCCCCCTAGGTTTCGACTTACTCCTAGAAGTCGTAAGGCTAGATGGAAAACTTGAAGAATGCATTAGCCCTGAAACTTATTTAACAAATACCAATATTGCACATATGAATCTTTCCACAAATAATTGAAACATTATTGCTAAACCCTCTACGAATGCCATTATCCATTGGTAAGATACATCTAAATCCATACATTTGTTATAACATTCTAGGAACTATCTCTAATCATAGCAGAGAAACAAGAATTTTCTTCCTTTAATCATACTAAATTAATGCATTAATAGAGGTAAACAAAAATTACCATACTCATCTACCAAATACGACAAGAAAACATACCATCATGATCAATTTCTTTTACCAATCCATCCTCTTCATAAAATTTTATCGCATAGAACTAGCTTCAAATATCAAATTCTACAACCAAGTTAACTTTCATGAAATAAGAGCTACATATAGAACACAATTGTTTACACTTGTTAGGCATATAAAGACCTTTCCAAAGACTATGTCCCATAACATAGTGACAAGATAACACATTTTACTCAATGATTACACATAATAACCATCTGCATAACTGGAATGTACAACTCAAAAGGCCACATTTTAGTATCTCTAATGCTCGGTCAAAGATAACATGCACAATCAACATCTCTATGCCTGATCTCAGGATATATAACATGATAAAAAATATCCAACATCTCACTCAAGGGCTTCATGGTGCTAGGGCACACCATAGCGGTGCTACCTTCCATACAAGACCCTCATGACCATCCCTTGCTAAGTAAGGTAGTTAGCCTCCAAGGGATAGTCACCACACATAGGTAGGTAGTGGATCCTAGCTGCATCACAACCTCACATACCCCCATCCTCAAGGCTCCCTACGTCTACTTCCTCGTATACACTCAATCAAGACTGTCTCATACATCCTTGGAGAGGAATTCACATTTCAGCACAAGAGCAACATATGAAAATAATAAGAATAAAACAATTTAGCCACCAAAATATAGATGAATAAAGATAATAAATCATCCATTCCAATAGTAAGGCAAGAAAAATCCGGAATTTACAACACCAAATCAAGTAAGCAAAAGATCGCAAGATTGTGGCTAAACCTTCAAAGTCAAAATAGAATAAATTGTTAGTCCACAAAGAAATAAATAAGAGTATCATAATTGCACATAACATCACTATGTGACTAGCATCTAGCCACCAACGAGGAAGGAGGGAACAATCGTCTAGCTATCACAGTAGCTCATCATGTGGTTCGGCCTAGTCACACATCCACACGACATGGCAATGTGCACCTCAACATCACCCCGCATCATGTCGTCACGTGGCATGGCTCTACCCTAAACAAGCCGGTATGCCACATGGTAATGTATACTACATCCCGCATCGTGTCTCAGCACGACATGACAATACTCCAGGCAAAGAAGGCATGCAATGGACATATCCCACAGGGCAGTGTACCTCATGGAAAAAGGCACGCGCAGGTCACACCTAGCATAGCGACGTACCTCTCAGGATACTCGTCGTAAGACAATGTTATACAAGGATAAGGTCCACCCACATGTCTACCAATGCCTGCCAAGTGGTAGTTCATGTGGAAATAACATACCTTTCATGAAGACAAGGAAAAAAATCCTCCAAGATACACCATTAGTATGCTCAAGAACTACCATCAATATGCTCAAATAAAAGAGGGAAAAGGGCTGGCACACATAAACCATATAAGTTAGTTCATCAAAAAGGGAAAGTATTGAGTACACCTTTAATACAGTTTCATTATATAACTATATTTTTCCTTGAAATAGAGAAGCTAAAGTCACTTCATGCTGACTTTACTCGTACGTCGATCCATACTATTCAAGGAACGGTGACTCCTAATACTACCCCTTTACATACTAAATTACCAACAACTCACGATTTGGTACTCAGTAGGGTAACAAATAAGCAACATCATATAAATAGTATGGTTTCCCATACTCATAGGTAAACATATCCTCCATAGTTGATTACTTCACCATCCCATGGGCACATATAGTAAGCACCAGTTTCTCACAATACACAATGAAAGCAACAGTACTGGTTTATTCACATTTAAGGGCAGTACTATTCAATACACTATCATCTACTCAAGGAAGGTTTTAATTATGCTTCCCACATGAATAATTGAATAAAATTTATTCTAGATATAAGTACTGAAATTCTTTACAATTCAAAATTACATAAGAAAGTAACATCATTCCTATATCTTTCACTGATTCCACTAAGCATGCATGATCACATTACTAACTA
Organism: Cryptomeria japonica; assembly: GCF_030272615.1. Lineage (NCBI taxonomy): Eukaryota > Viridiplantae > Streptophyta > Pinopsida > Cupressales > Cupressaceae > Cryptomeria > Cryptomeria japonica. The sequence continues at coordinate 711,167,080 of NC_081411.1, read as the reverse complement.
TGCAAATTTTCTTTCTGAAGCTTAAGACTTCCATCTTTCAATATGAAACCAAAATGCAAATATACAATTTCATATGCTTTATATACATTCTATTTAATCAATGCATTCTTTAGTATCATTTCTAAAAATCTTATAATCTAGGTAAAGAGAAGGGGAAAGAGAGTTTGATAGTCAAACTATTTCATATGTATGCACAAAATTAACAAGATCACACAATCATGCTAAAAGTTCTCACTATAATCCTATCATCTTAATTGAACGGTTTTCATATCACTACCATTTAGTAGAATGCCAATTGGCCCAACATGACATTTCCAAATATTATGGTTGCAACATAATGTCCTAGTTTTCCAAACAATAGAAATCAAGATAAACAATCTTTTCGATCATGCAAGACCTCTTGCAAACACTCACTACTCTTAATTAATACGAAATATATCATAATTTGCAACATTTTATCATAAATCAAAGTACGATAAGAAGGTGAACGAGGAGCTATCAATTAAATAATACATATTTATGCATGCACATCAAACAAGTTTTTCTTTTGCACTTTCTATTCATACTAAGTCAATTATATATATCCCAAAAGAAAGTTCAATATAGTATTGTTAAAATAGGCGCTCAATTGAGTCGGTATTATGAAACACATAAATAAATCTTTCATGGAACACATTAACACACTCTTAGCCACTATAACATGTTCCCTTTCACACAACTTATTACAAACAAGGCAGTTTCACATATCCGCTATTCGCACATTAATGCACATTACCTAAGATAGAGATTCCATTATGTTAACCTTACAACACACATGGTGAATTCCTTTATGAAAACATACAATTTCCTCCCAATAACCAATATGAACCTTTAATCCCATAGCCCATTAACTAAATACATAGTAGAATCATTAGGCTCACACAAGGTTTCAAGAAGTCACAACCTTTCTCTTGCAATTAAAATACTTACACAAGTGATAATTACACATATAACAAACATTTTAATTTCTAGAGAGAAAGAGGAGGAAGGATGGTAATCATTCAATTCACTACATAATAAGCATTAAACATCTACCGTACAAATCCTTCAAATTAACAACACCAAGCTAGATCAAAATACTAATTCAAGCACATTTCATACTTTCATATTCAAAACAAACATTGACCAACCCAATGGATTAGTCTAAAGAGTACAACAATAAAAAAGGGAGGTACATACGACACTCTCTCAGAATAAGAGTAATCATAGACCACGATATCTAATAAGAAAACAAAGCACATATAATCACTCAAAAGACACCAACATCAGGAAGGTGAAAGCAAGGTGTGAACACACATTTTACACAGAATTAAGGTTTTCTCAACAAAATACGCAAAAGAAAAGAACATGAGCCCTTAAGATCTTCAAAATCCTCTGCCTCAATCACAAGCATACAATAGAAGGACAAGCATACAACATAAGGTCTGTACACTTCTCACCAACTAAGGGCACTAGTGACACCATAGACCCTAGTGTTTACAACATTCGCTCTAATACCAAATGTAATGCCCCACCAGGAAACCCCGAAGGGATAAAGCTAAAACTCAAGAATAGAGTGTAATTTTTATTGTTTTTAAGATAAAACAACATCAAAGATACACTGAATTATCATTAAGTTCAGATTACACAACGGAAGACTTAACTAACACCTAAAGAGTCCCAACATGATTACTTGATTCAACACTTAACTCAACTCACGCTAATTAATCCAATTAAGTTGATTAACTTAATGACATGATAATACTTTAAACAAGGATAAATTCATTAGGTAAGTTAAAAATATAGATAACATGAGAAGTTCATCCATTATAAACTAACCATACATTCCGTTCAAACTTACAATAAAACATATGTCATGCATCTAATTTCCTTACATACTTTAATTGCATTATAAACTAATGAATACTTTCCATGATACCAACATACATGTTTCATGATCCAAATTACTGCATTTAATAAGATGACTACATACATGCATTTAAGCTCAATGTCATCTAATCCGCATTATGCATTTTAAACACAATGCCATCCATACATGCTAAATAAAAAGGAAATAGATGAACACAAACACCACATAACACCAAATTGATATCGGAGTTCACCCCTAGTGGCCTACATCTTTGGGTCTGCTCAACTGCAAGACCCCTCTAATAAATAATAGGGTGAAGAATACATAAGGTTCACATCATTTACATCCTGCCATCAAGGCGTATATAAACCAATAATACATACAACCACACTGGTCCAATAGATACATGAATGATTCCAAAGAAAGGAAAATGATTGAACTGAACATGATAAGAAGCAATTACAAAAGATCAACTGGAGCACCCGCAAAACAAAGTCCTCGCAACCCATCATAAGAAACCCATGGTCTAACATGAATACCAAGTTCTCACAAGGCCATAAACAACCTGATATGACTCCACAACAGTGCTCCTAGCAAAGACAACACAAACTACACACTAGCGAACATAAGGGACAAGTGTCATCACATAACTTGGTATGGTTACTCTGGCAGGCCTCCATAAGTTTCGACCCCATCTACTAGGTTACCCTAGCAACCTTTCTCGAACCTCTAGCCCATCCAAGTCTCATGTGGACCCAACACATCCTTTCGTGAAGACAAGGTTGTTGATTTGCCATTTTAGGCCTTCTCACTGCATACTGAGTCTATACTAGCCCTCATCCCATGCGTGAGGCACAATTATCTTACTTAGTGTTTTCATTAACTAAACTCTCTAATATGCTATTAGGTTATCACTTATTTAGACACACTTTCAATGGGTTACCCTGCAACCACTTTGTGTGCGACCCCCACTCGAAAGCCACTTTCCCATATGATACTAGACCATAATCAAATGAACTACTAAATCAAGGAATACACCAGGACAAGCATACAGAGTTCAATACGGTAGGAATACCCACTTGGCCAAACAAGTCTTCATATGAGGTCCACATATTGACGGTTCTCTGACTAGAGAAATGACCAGCTATAGTCAAACACATACAACACCCAACACTCGCATAAAGGACATGACCAGATACAAAAATGCACATACGACAATATCCAACAATTACCATCAACAACTTGCCATTTCTTAATCAAATGCGAATATAGAAAATTAAACATGCATAGACATAAATTGGAAAAGACAATATTCTTCCATATCGTTTACAACATTACAATCGATCCAATTTTCTAATAGATCTAATTAGATTGCAATTTGTCTACCTTGTCTAGGTGCATGTCGCTCATGGTTTACTAACTCACTAAAATTCATTTTGCATCATAAAATAATATAAATACTTCATCAAGAGTTTTCAGACCAAATCACACTAATATAATTAAATAAACATTAATCAACTAAAATATGATATTTATTCTTCAAAATAAAACATCATTCTCATACTTGTTCCAAACAATTTATCTAAACTTATCTTTTCCCAAACCGAGATACACTTTCCAAAATATGGAAATATACATTAAAAAGAAACTATGGTAGATAATCATTTCCCAATGAAATAAAATTTAATCTCAGAAATTTTCAAACTAAAATATTATTTTAATTCCCAAGAATTTATAAATAATATAATATTTATTTTTCCAATATTTTCCAAATAATATAAATATTATTTCATTTCTCTGAAATTTACTAAATAACATAAATGAATTTCACCTTCCAAAATTAATCAAAAACATATGTTAAAGACTTCCAAAATATCCCCATAACATATATTAATTTACTTAACGAATTTATATTTAAAGAAATACAAATTTAATATAATTTAAAATATATTTTAAATTAAAATTAAAATGTATATATAAAAATGACTTTATAGTCACACATTTTTATGCAGACCAAAGTGCACACCGCAAAAATGGAATAAGTGGGGGGAGGGGCTGCTACCAAAAGGTAGCGAACGCTACACTTTGGTAGCACTGCTACCCTATGGTAGCAGTTGCTGCCAAATGGTAGCACTACTACCATAGGGTAGCAGTCGCTACCAAATGGTAGTAGGAGCTACCCTCCCACGTGGTGGGTTATACCCTGCCATGTGGGGGTAATATAATATATATATTTTTTATTTTTATTTTTTTTGTTTAAACTTTTTAAAATATAGAAACCCCAGTTCAATTGACAGTCTCAGATTGAGACTAAAATAATTTTCTAGAATACTCATGGTTTTCAAATATTAAAATTTATTGAATAACCAGACTCAGAATAGTCAAAATTTCCCAACCAAATACCATATTTGGGCAAATAGGATTGATTTACACACATATATCCAACTAATTTGCAAGACCCAAACTACTTTCCCAATATAAAACTTGAATCTAAAGACATTCATATGGAGTTTTACAAAATTTAATTAAGAACAGCCAACCCCAATCTTTGATTTTAAAATCAATTTGAGCAACCAAAATTTGATCTGGAGGTTGGGAAAAAAAGCAAGGAGGGTTTGAATTGGAGATTAAACTACAACTCTTCCATTTTCTTTAAAATATATGAGATTTTCAACAAGTGCAACTAGATTTCTTCAAAATCAAAACAATCTCTATTAAACAAAGAACCAAAGAGATAAACAAGAATCCTACCTTATTTAGCAATCCTGGGAATGATTTGATGAAGAGCCCAACCTGGAAGCTCAAGAAAATCCTTCTTCCCCAAAATGCCCAAAATTTTCATTCCAAAAATAACTCTCCAAAAATATTTTCAAAACCTAGGTTAAAAGGGAAAAGTTTGACCAAAATTCATTTTTCGGATTTAAAATACTTTCTCCAAAATAAAAATAATTTTTCAAACAATTAAATATGCAAAACTTGCTTTTTTCTTCTAAAATTGATTTTCTCAATTAATTAAAACTAACATTTCTATTTCAAAATGCCAAAGAGGGTAAATATTAATTTTCCAATACTATTTAACCTTTCATTTCAAAATGCATAAACTTAATTAATTCATCATTTAAAAATTACCATTTAATCAAACTTGCTACAAACATGAATTGAGAAATTCTAATTAATGATTAATCACATAGAGGGGTCTTATTTAATTTAGTCCCTTAATTACTAATGCATAAAAACACATTCAATCTAATTAAATACTTAGAATTAACTACTCAATTTTACTGCACGCAAAACATGCAACCCAAGAAAGACAACCAGATACATGACCTGCATACCCAACCAAAGGGGAAACTGATAGGCAATTGACGACGCTCACTTGAGCATGACTAGGGTAAAATGAGAGTCTTACGACTACCTAAACCAATTCCTTAGGGCTGATGAGGTACACTCAAACCTGCGAATCCAGGTGGAGACGAACCTCTTACCTATGCGGTACTGTACCTGCAATCTCCTGCAATCATGAACCACACATGCACACATATATATTTAATGAAAGTGGTAGCTCGAGATTAATAACATGAATCAAAAGAATAAATAAACCTACATAAGAATCAATGTGAAAACACATTTACAGGTATGCACAATAATCATAATATCTAACTATAATATTACATCATGGTAAATCAACCAAGGTCAAACCAGAATTTAAAATCTGATTAGGGTAGGGGTACTACATTGATAATATTCTCAAACATATTATAAAATTAATAACACTATTGGAATAACAAACCAAACAAATATTTAGAAAATGAAAGATATAGTTTTAACATGATACACTTGAATTGCTAAAACAAACATTAGAAATGATATGTTATTTGATATAGTAAGGGGATGAGGATCATATATAACAAGATTAGGATCCTAAGAATTTATATGTACAAACAACCAGAGTTTCGTGACTCACGGTGAGTCACACAAGTTAGCAGGTCGGGTGACCCTGACCCGGGTTTGGACGGGTCAGGGGGCGTGACTCACCGAGTCACAAGTCACTCCCTGACTCGCTGAGTTTGAGGGTCGTGACCCGACCGACATGACTTAAAAAAGTACAGTAAAAAAAACAAAAAAACATAACATTTTTTAATGATTTTTTTTTCCATTTCCCTTTCTTATAACCCTAAAATGGACTAGCATTCACTTTTATGAGTGGAAGAGAGGAAAAAAGAGAGGAAGAGAGAAAAATAGGAAGCCATTTTGCAACCAGTTGAGAGGAAGAGATTAAAAGCTTGCACAAATCACATTGGGGTAGCACTACAGTTGCATTGAGAGCATCAAAGAGTCCATAGAAGCTCATTTCAAACACTTCTCAACAAATTTGAAAGAGGTAAGTGTTAATTTTTATTGATTATGTTGGTTTTTTTTTTCTATATTTATGGATTTTTTCGTTTTGTTGTTTTTTTTTTTGAAGTTCAACTTTCCAAATCTATATTGCATACTTCAATCACAATGAGATAAATAGAACAATAGCATAGCAAATGCTAGATTTTATTTTTAAAAAATTGTATACATGTATTTACAATTTTTTCTAAAAAAAATCTAGGGTTTGCTGATTTTTCTCAATTCTTAATTTCTTTCTTTGAAATTTGAAAATTTTCAAGAAAAAACACAATGCACAAATTAGTCTTTGCTGATTTTTTTTAATTAGTTTAAATTTAAAACTTTGTAAAACATAATGCTCAAATGGTGATTTGTAAAATTGTCTTATTGCGGCAGCCCTCATGTTTTGAAAACAATTTTTTTTCCTAATGGCTCATCCTAATCCTCCACAACCTAAACCTAGGAAACATGGTAAAAAAGATGAGGCATGGAAATACACTGAAGAATTCCCTGGTAGACAAAGAAATCAAACCAAGTGTATTTTTTGTAAGGAAATTAACCATGGGGGATAAATAGATTGAAATATCATATTGGTGGCATACGTGGTCATGATACTGAGCCTTGTATCGAGGCACCTCCTGAAGCAGTCAGTTTTTGTTACGTCCAATTAGAAAATTTTGAAATACATAAGCAAATAAAAAAAAGACAGAGAGGATTTATGTCATATTGGTTTCCCTCCACCCACATCTGCATCTACATCCACAACTGCATCCATAAGTTATGTTGGAGAGGGTTCTTTTATGCCTCCCTTTCATCCTAGTGCTTCTGCTAGTGCTAGTACTTCTATTTCTACTCCTACTAGTCACACTTTAGGTCCTAGAGTGCGAAAATCCAAGATAGACAATTTTTTTGTACCACGCACTACTCTTGGCGCACAACTCTCGCTTGAGAGCATGTCTTGGAACATGAAGGTCCATGATGCAGGAAGAAAAGCAATTTGCAAGTTTTGGTATTTCTGCAACATTCCATTTATTGCAGCGAGGTACTTTTTTATTTGATAGTTTTAAATTAAAATTTAAAATTTTATGGTTTGAAGTTGAAAATTGAAATTGAAATTTTCTTATTTAATCTATTTCAATTTGTCACAGGTCTCCTTATTGGAAATGCATGATTGATGCAGTAACCATTTATTGGGTGGGGTTTAAAGCCCCTAGTGATACTGAGTTGAATGACCCTCTCTTGTTAGAAATGGTGGAAGATATGAAAGTTGACCTAGAGGAGCACTGCCATTCTTGGAGCCACAAGGGTTGTACCATCATGACAGATGGTTGGACTAATAGGAGGAATAGAACACTCCTAAATTTTATTGTTTGTAGCGGAGGTGATTGATCATTTTACTTCTCTAAATGCATTGTGATTGAAATTGAATAATTTATGTTCTAATTTATTGATAATTAATTTGTTTTATTTTTAGGATCCACCATGTTTTTGAAGTCCATCGATGCTTCCTCACATGTCAAAAATGTGGCATACTTATGTGAGGCTATTGAGGAAGTTATACATGAGGTGGAGGAAGAAAATGTGGTGCAAGTGGTGATGGATAATGCAACAAGTTATGTTGTTGCAGGTAAAATTTAAAAGTTTTCTTTTAAGTTTTAAGTTTTAAGTTTTAAACTTTTAAGTTTTTAAGTTTTTAACTTTTAAATATTAATGGTAAAATTTCTTGATACTTATCACATCTAATTCTTTAACTAATTTAAAATTGTTGCAAGAAAACTTTTGATGGAGAGGCACCCAAAAATATTTTGGTCTCCATGTGCAGCCCATTGCCTTGACCTCATGCTGGAGGATATAGGTAAGCTTGGATGGGGGAAAGAATACGTTGAAAGGGCCAAGAATATATGCAAATTTAATTACAATCATGCATTGGTCCTTAGCATTATGAGGCAATACACGGGGGAAAGGGAGTTGGCTCATCCTGGTATAATGAGATTTGCCTCGAATTTCCTCACATTGAAATCTTTGATAAAATCAAAGCCATCTTTGAGGTGCATGTTTGTTGGTGAGGAGCGGACTTCCTCATCCTATGCTATGACCACTACAAGGATAGATGTAGCAGATTGCATTTTTGATGAGCCAGGTTTTTGGACCCCTTGTGCAGAGATCGTGTAGGTGATTTTATAAATTTATATGCATATTTTTGTTTTGTTTGCATTGTGCAACTTTGCAGTTTTTCTTATTTTCATGCACACTTGTGACTTATCTATTTTTGCTTAACATTATTTGCAGGTCACTAAGCCCCTAGTAGTTCTCCTACAAGTTGTTGATGGGGAGAAGCCCGCTATGGGCTACATATATGAGGGGATGGATAGGGCCAAGGAGGCCATTAGATCTATATATGTTGGAGTTGAGGATAATTATAGGCCCATTTGGGACATAATTGATAGAAGATGGCATAACCAGCTTCATAGGCCCATCCATGCAGCAACTTATTACCTCAATCCATCATTTCATTTCCGTGCTGATTTCAAAGCGGATGAGGAGGTTCTTAGCGGGCTATATCCAGTAGTACAATGGATGGGATTGATACCACAACTACACTGCTCAATATGGATGCATTTAATAATGTAGAAGGGGCGATCTTTGCTAGCCAATTGTGCAAAGAGGGTCGGGCAAAATTGCAGCCAGGTTGAAAATTCTAAAGTTTATGACATGCATTTTAATTTTTCATTTTATAATCTACCTTTAAAGTTGGAAATGAGACTAATGTTTTTTTCTTTTCCTTATCTCAGATAGATGGTGGCAAATGTTTGGGCCTTCAACCCAAAACCTTCAAAAAATTGCCATCCACATATTGAGCCAACCATGCAGTGCTTCTGGATGTGAGCACAATTGGAGCATGTTAGAGCACATCCACTCAAAGAGGCAAAATAGATTGTTTATAGAGAGGTTGAATGATCTAGTCTTTGTTCATTACAACCTCCGTCTCAGGACCAGACAAATTTTGGACATTGACTCCTCTCCGATCACTCTAGAGGAAGTCAACCCCGAGTTTGATTGGCTCACTGAGTCCAATGATCTAGTCCTCACTGATGAGGACCTTGAGTGGGTTGACTAAGAAGACAGAGAGGCTAAGGTTGTGGCTATGGCAGAGGAGGAGGATAGAGCACGATTAGGCACAACACCTATGGCTACTCAGACTGGCACATCATAGGCAGAGACTATGGCTACTCACTCATCCATGACCTACCTTAGACACCTTTCTAAGAGACAGATAGACGAGGCTAAGCCAAAGCTTGAGCCACAGACTTGTTTTTGTTTACACTTTACAGTTACATATATGTTTGGGAACATTTGAAGTCATGGATTTTATATACATTGGACAACATTTATAACTCTATATATCTATGTTTTCTAAATCCTTCAGATACAATTTACATTTCTACACATGTGATGGATGTATGTTTATGTATGTGATCAAATTAGCTTCTATTTGATGATGTTATAGTGTCTTTAAGCTTAATTCAATAATGGGTGTATGAAACAAGTTTTAAATCGTTAAAAATCTCTAAATTTCAAGGGTTTTCTTATTTTGCCAAGTCGTTGCCGAGTCATTGCTGAGTCTTAGCTAAGTCACGAGCCGAGTCATCCTTGTCGAGTCATCCTTGCCGAGTTAGAGTCGAGTCTAAGTCTGGGAACTTTGCAAACAACAGAGGATAAGATAAGAATAATTAAAGAAAACATAGATAATATTTCTTAAAGAATATGAGGATCTTTTACAAAATCAATTGGAAACAAAGATTAATGAAGTTTAACCCAAGAAGAATACAAAACTACATAAATAATAACCTCATTGGTTAAGTCCAGGTTTGTAAGTAAAGGTAAAAATTGTGATGGATATAATATTGATAATTGGACAATAAATGGAATGCTTAAAGACCATATCCATGCACTAGAGAAATTCTATGGCTTTATAATTGCATTGAACAACCTTTTTGCAATCCTAACAAAAAACATTATCTATAAATAAGGAATGATGGTATACCCATTTAAAATAACTATTATTCTATAAAATAGTTTAACAAATATAAATAAAATTTAAATATATATTAGTTACAAAATATATATATTAGAAACTACATCAATATCTTAGGACCCATTAAGGAATAACTAAATAAAAATAATAAAAAGTAGCTTGAATGGATAATTGAATACTATAAATAATTCAATATAGAAAATTTAATATAGTCAAGCTTACAACCCTAATTTTTTTGTATTGGACACAATAATTTCACATTTGATTTAATGCATCTAGTACTATAATAAATGTAATACTAGAACCTAGATGAAGAAAGATCATCAAGTTCCTTTTATTAGTATAAAACTATTGGTAGTTGAGAAGTATTATACAACTATGGAGAAAATGTTTACTTATGTAGTTGATCTATCTATGTTTAGATATTATCTCTTAGAATCTCCATTCATTTTTTTATATAGATCATGGATCACTCAAATACCCCATCAACAACTTGGTGATAACACTCAAACATGAAGATGATTGACGCTTTTTAAAGAATTTGATTTAAAATCACGACTAAAATATGGAAGAAAATTAAGGAGTAGATGACATTTCTAGAACTAATATTGGTAAAGAAGGAGATTAGATTTTGAATATGATTTCCTTAGTGTTCAACTATTTAAAATAAGTACAATACCTAATTATTTACAAGATATTTGTCAACTATTTGTTAATCAATTATACTTTCATGGAGAAGATAAAATTAGATTAATGACAAAATATCTTTCCTACATAATCATTAAAATGGAGAAATTTATATTTTAGGAAAAGGTGAAGCACTATAATGACTAGTTATAGAGTATGAGTAAAATTATGTTTAGAAATAATATAAGGGTATAATTGGGGAGCATAATTCAAGAGATGAATTTTTAAATAAAGCATTATTGGTTAGAATGTGGTGGGATTTTTTTTTTGTCTTGGGTGGTTACTTTGTAGCACAATCCACCCTTCACTCTTCCATAGCCTTGCCTCTTAGTTCCACTACTTGTTCTTAGTAATTTTCAACTCCTCACTAATGGATCCATTTGAACACATAAATTCATATCTCACTACCTCTTCAATAGAGGGGTTCAACACCTTATGGGAAAAATCTTCTAGGATAACATAGGGTGGTGTCAAACATTTTGTTGTGCCTTAACCATTGGGCTAAGAATACCGTGTCACCTTTTTTATAAGCCCTTATAGGATGGCTAGTAGATCCTCAACTCTTATTTTTAAGTGTTACTTCTCTTGGGTGGTTACTTGGTAGGATGATCCAACACTCCACTAAATAAATTATTGTGAATCACCTCTATAATATCTTAATATATCCATGTTTTACATTTTTCCAACTTACTTTTGAGATGATTACTAAGGATGCAACCTTGAAAAAAAATATAAAAAGTGAACAAAAGAAAATCCCTTTGATATCTCTCCTTCCTTGAAAGACATGTGGGATTGATTATACTTAAAGTTTAAAAAGAAACATCACAAATGGTAGTTCTATCACCTCCTTTATATTGCTGAAGGGATTCATGGTATTCAAAAAGTGATTTATTCTCTATTTATTTTTCATCAATTTAGATATTTGCTAATTGTCATTTTGAGAAGCTCTAGAAGATCTTGAGGGATGTTTTGTGTTTAGATGGTAAAGACAATAAAAGGATACATGTGATTAGCTGGGCTTGGTGCTACTTACTTAAGAATGTGGGGGGTTTGGGTCTTAAATACCTAAGGATCCAAGATATTTCTTTAGTTATAGTTAAGTAGATTTTTAAAGCTCAAGAAGGTTCTAAGCATTGGAAGGTTATGATCAAGAATATTTTGGTTCTCTCAGAAACTAAAATGGGTCAAACATGGATGCCAGCTCATTTTCATGATTTATTGTTTGGTAATATTGAGGTGATGCTCTTTAGATCTATAGTGTTTAATAACACTTAGAGGCCTTGGAGGAGAGTCAAGCACTTAATTTGTAATGGTGAAGCTTTCTCTCAAGATCTTAGTTCTTATGTTGACTATAGATCAATTTGGTGAAACTTAGAGTGACAAGCCCTTGGAGCTTACTCATGGGTACTCTACTAAGGTTTTGGCCTATACGAGATGATGTTATTTTTGAGATACTTTTTAGAACGGGCTCTTAAAGATTTGATATCAAATGAAGCTTGAGTTTGATATTCATATTTCACATAAAAGGATATACATAGTATTTAAATATGCTATGGAAAATATCAATTTTCTTATCTCTATGACAAAAGGTTCTAATATGCTTACTGAAGCTTGATGGAAAGATGGTTATTTTTTAATCAAATTCAGTTAAGAAGATATATTTTATGTTAACTAATACAAGGGATTTTTTTGTTTGGTTAAACAAGTGTTGGAACCTTAATTGATTTGAGTCTAAATGGTCTTATAGATTATCTCACATTTGGTCTAAGTTTGGTGAGCCCAAGAAACTCTATTTTTGGTGGTTGTTCTTAATTAAAAATCTAGACATCAATGCAAAATTATAATCCATTGACATTCTAATTAAAATTACTCTTTCTATGATCAAGTGTAGACATTTGATCATTTATTATAGAAATAGTTATAATAATAGCATACAATAATTCAATGATCACACCTCTTGATCACATTAATACTATCTTTCCTAGGAGTATGAAAGTCATTTTAATTATTGTAGTACCCCTGCCCTAATCAATTTCTAATCTCGGTTTAATCTTGGTTAGTTTATCTTAATATAATGTTATAGTCAGATGTTTGATTTAATGCATAGCTGTTGATGTGGTTTTCACACTAGTTGTATGCAAGTTGTTTAGTGTACCTATTTCGTGGTATTAATATCGGGCTAACGCTTTCATTAAATTTTATATATGTATGCATGTATGACTCTTGGTTGCAGGAGATTTCAGGTACAATGCCGCATGAGTGCAAGGTTCGTCTTCACCTGGATTTGCAGGTTTGAGTGTACCTCTTTAATCCTTAGAGTTGGATTAGGTGGTCGTAAGACCCTAGTCGACCTTAGTCGTGCTCAAGTGAGCATCGTCAGCCATCGCCGGTGTTCCCTTCTTGTTTGGGTTTGCGAGTCGTCTGTTTGGTTGACCTTCTCGGTTTGCGTGCTTGGTGTGTATGGTTAAATTGATTAATTAGTCCTTAGTAATTATTTTGATTAAATATGCATTTGTGCATTAAAGATTAATGGACTAGATTAATCAGGATTTCGTTATGCGATTTTCGTTGATATTGGATTGCTTGTTTTAAATTGGGAGTAAGTTCAATTAAATGGTTGATTTGAATATTAAATGCATTTTGGATATGCTGTTGAAAAGAAAGTTTTGTATTTAAGTGCAATAGATTTAATTGTATTCTGTTGGCTTTTTAAATTAGAAAGGTTAAATTGAATTAAATGAGGAAATTAATTTGGAATTGAAAGTCAAGTTTAATTTGTTGTTATAGTTAGAAAAGAATTAATTTTGAGAATTATTTTTAAATAAAAAATTCTAATTCCAAAAATGGAATTTTGGTCAACTCTTCCTTATAACCTAAATTTTTGGGAAATTTTGGGAGGATGGATGTTTTTTGGAAAAATGTTGGTTGAAAAATATTTTTTGGGATGAAATTGGGGGTTTGGAGAGAAAGGAAGTTCTTCTGGATCGGGCAGGATTGGGCTCTCCTTTAGCTATTCCAGGAATGCGTATGAAGGTAGGATTTACCTTAACTGTTCTTCCTTGTTGTTATGGAAATGGTCTGTTGGGTGAATGAAATTGCTTGTTGTCAAAATCCAATCTTTTTAAATATTGTTATCAGATTTAAATTTGGATTTGTGGGTTTAGATCCATGCTTTTAGGTTGTGTTCTTCAAGAAGATTCATGGTTGTATCATTGTGTTAAAATGGTTCTTTTGGCCAATATGAGTCTTTGTTGAAAAATTGGGTTGGGGTTGGGAAACCTTACCATTCTGGAAATCATATTGTAAGTCTCTTTAGGAGACTGCGTTTTTATTATTATGGGATTTGCTGTTTTGAAAGGAAGTGTTTAAACCCCTATCTCTAATTAGAGAAAGTTAGATTTCTTGTATGTTAAATCGAAATATAGAATTTCAAACCATTTCATTGTTATTCCGTTTTTATAGAAAAACGAACTGTGTTTTTTTTTTAAAATATAAAAATCAACGAACTGTGTGTTTTGTTTTTAAATATTTTCAGTTGGGGTTCGGAGGGCGGGGAGCGGAGCTCCACCCGCCTCCTCCGCCCCTCCCCCCGTGCCTTGTTCCATTCACAGTGGCTGCGGGCTCACTGCGGTGGCCGCAGGGGCCGCGGTGGCTGTAGGGCGCCGCGGGACTTGCGGGCACCACAGTGGCGCCGCCACGCAAGTTCTTCCTGCGGCTAGGGTTTGGGCGCCCAGCCATCCGTTGGGAGGTGGGCCCCACCTTCGCCCCTTTTTAAATGCTTTTTTTTAAAAATTAGTTTATAAAAAAATGTTTTTTTTTAATGTATTCTTTTTTTTTATTCAAAAAAAATAAAAATGCATATAATATTTTAATGTTAAGATATTTTAATGTTAAGTTGTAATCAGATTTTAATTGTGATTAAGGTGGCATAATCATGATTAGTGATAATTTGATATTAATTAATTTTATAATGGAATTTATAGGTTAATTATTATTCAATTTCATTTTATGACTTATGCACTTTTTTAATTAAGTTCTAAAATTGTTAATTTCGTCATCGAATAATGATTGGTCATATTTTGGACTAATCTTGGATTAATGAATTTATACCTTACCTTCTAGCTGATTAGAGCATTTGGCTAATTGAGGTAGTATTGTTTAAAAATAAAATAGAATATTATGTTATTGAAAAATTGTTGATATATTATATAATTACTAATTGATGATGTTAAATATTATTCTAGAACATATCATTTGAGTAATCGAGAAGTAAGTGAGATATTTTATCGTTGGATATTTGAATTTAAACGATGTACTTTTGGGAACTTAATTTAGTATCATTTGGGAAATTGTTTAGTTTCTGATATTCTCATTTAGTAAAATGAAAGGTTAATTTATATTTTTCCCTTGGTTTGAGAAATAGTCTATGGTACTATTGTAGATTGTGATATTGTACTCACTTGGTAACGGTGATTTCCCGTCAATGTTATTTTGAAAACTTAGATCAATCAGAGAATTGGATCAACTGTTATGCTTGAATCAATTTGAGAAAATATTGTCTTTTCTGATTATTGCCTTTGCGAGTTTAATTTCTGTATTCGCCTTTAATATGAAATGGCAAGAGTGCTTTGTTTGATAGGTCCCTATCGTATGGAATGATTTGGGGTACCTGTTTCAGTCCTCGGTTCCAAGTTGACTGTTGTGTTGTGGTAGTGTCATATTTGGTCATATCCCTTGTGTGGGTGTCGATTGATGATTTGTGGTTGACCTTAGTCGGTCAGGTCTCTAGTGAGAGTACCGTCTGTTAGTATACCTCTTTGAGTCGTGTTTGACCAGATGTTTGTTTCTCCCTTCTTGAACTCCGTTCATCTGACCATGTCTATTCCTTGGCTTTTGAGTTCGTCCGAGTTTAGTCTAGTGTCGTATGGGAAAGTGGCTTTCGATTGGGGGCCGCGCCCAAAGTGGCTGTTGGGTAACCCATCGAAAGTGAGTCTAATAAGTGATAACCTATCAGTAGATTAGAATGTAATCTCTAAGTAAGATATTGTGCCTCACACATGGGACGAGTGCTATCATAGATTCGACATGCTGTGAGAAGGCCTGAAATGGCAAACCACCATCCTTGTCTTCACGAGAGGATGTGTGGGTCCACATGAGGCTTGGATGGGCTGGAGGCTCAGATTAGGTTGCCAGGGTAACCCAGCGTATGGGGCCGGGACCTATGAAGACCTACCATGGTATCCATACCGGGTTGTGTGATGACACTTATCCCTACGTTCGCTAGTGTGTTGTCGTTTTGTCCTGTTAGGAGTACCTTTGTGGGTCATCCTTTTATCTCTGCCCTTGTGAGTATCGGTTTCATGTTAGACCTTGGGTGGTGATGACTTAGTTTTATGGATGCTCTTCTGGACCTTTGTATTAGTTTTGATTATGTTCAGTTGGATCCCGTTCTTTTCAAGGATCGTTTATGTATTAATTGATCGATGCGGTCGTTTGTATATCGTTTATGTTTCGCCTTGATGGCAGGATTGTAATTGGTGTAACCTCTTGTATTCTTAACTTTATTATTTTATCAGAGGGGTCTTGCAGTTGAGCAGACCCAGAGATGTAGCCCTTTAGGGGTGAACTCCGAGATCATTATGGTGTTATGTGATGTATTCTCTTATGTTTCTCTTATTCAGCTTTATCATGTATGAATAGCTTATGTTAGAATGGATAAGTGGATGAATGGAATTAACTTTAAATGTTTATATTCAGTCCTTTCTTGAATGCCATGTTGATCGAATGCATAAGTGGTTTAGATGAGATTTATCATAGATGCATGTATGTAATCATCTTTTAAAATGCAATAAGTTGGAATATGAAAGAATGTAACTTAGAGTAATGGAATATATTCAGTTGTTGTTAAGGAAATTAAGTATGCTTGAAAAGATCTCTTATGTTTATGATGAAATTCTAGTGTGTTAGAATATTAGATGTATGGCTTGTAATTTTTAAATGAAAAGCTTGAATGAAGATTATGAATAGATCTTAATGGATGAGTCATTGCTTGTGATTTATATTTCCATCTTTTGAAAGAAATTATCCTGATTAAGAATTATCTCGTTATTAAGATAATCAGCTTATTGGATTAATTGTGTGAGTTAAGTGAATTGTGAAATTTAAGTTATCTCGTTGGGAAACTCTTTAGGTGTTAGTTGATGTCTTCCACTATGTAATCTGAATCTTTGATATCTTGTTGTATCTTAATGTGGTGTAACTTTTAAAAAAAAAAAAAAAATTATTTGCACCCTATTCTTGTGTTATGGCTTAATCCCTTCGGGGTTTCCTGGTGGGGCATTACAATTATTGTTACACATAATTTTCTACTAATTGAAAATACCTATAATACCTTGGTGATAATAATTTCATTGTCTTTCTCATTTCCATGTCTTAACTTAAACTTGATAGTAGCTACCCAAAGTTTCAATTTTTATTTTTTTTCTTGGGGGTAATTAGAATAATCCTCATCTTGGTCAAATTACCTCTTATTTGTTCCATTTAGTAGCAAAAATCTATAGAGGGAGATATCTTGGATAGTTGTCAATGTCTTGATCATAGACCTCTCAAGAAACTTTCATGTTTCTAAGGGACTCTTATAGTGACATATAGGTGTGATTTGTGTTGACAAGTGATCAAGGGAAGAATGAAATATCTTTAGTGGAACTATAGCATTCATAGATTCAAAGGAACATTTTCATTTGATAATGATAAATAATAATAATTTCAACAATTTTTAAAATTTTAAGGAGATGAGTTGGGAAGGTTGGGTAAATAGTAAAAATTTGGCATAATTTAATAGTTATTAGAGTTCATGGGTTCAAAATTGTATGGCATGGTGTAATCTAGATTAAGACATTAGGTTGATATAAGCCTTAAAACTTCAAACTTTTAAAAAAAAAATTTCTTAATCTTTACAACTACAATTTAATTTCAAATGGTATTAATTTAGTTATTGATATTGTGCATTGGACGTTTTTTCTGTATATAAAATATATTTTATATCAAATGGAACCATTTATTTTTATATTTTTTTCAATTTAGTTTTCTATTAGAACATGTCTAGGATTTTAAAATTTGACTACTCTATATATATATATATATATATATATATATATATATATATATATATATATATATATATATATATATATATATATATATATATATATATATATATATATATATATATATATATCAACAATGACTTTTCAACATGAGGCCAATGCATATCAATATAAAAATTTAAAATTCAATCAAGGCACATATGATCATAGAATTTGAATCAATCCAATAAATGTACTAAAGAAACCACAAGCACCCATGGATATGGGAGCCTTTCATATTAACATAATTAAAAATTTCACAATCCAAAGAAAACTTTAGATTCTAGAAGAGAAAATTGAATAATGAATGAGAGTAACCAACCATGTGTGCTTGTAACAATGAGGATAAATATTTCTCAATTCCAATTGAAAAAAGTATTAGTACAATTTTATTGAATTACATATCTCAAATTACCTCGTGATTTTTATTAATACTACATTGGGTACAACCTATACATTCTAAAGGTGATGTTACTCTTATAGTTTCATTGTTGACCATAAACTTATTTTAGATAACATGTCATGAGAACAATAGCCAAAGAGTTTCATGATATCCTAATATCACTAGGTCAAACACATGGTTTTGAGAGTAATAACAAGAAATAGAAAAATTAACATTTCAAAAGTAATGCCAATTTATGCTAATAATACTAATAATATATCAAATTATGTCAATAATAATAATATATACTTCCTAATGAAAAACAAAAATAACCTTTTCCAAAAAAAATCATTTTAACACAACCAAATAAATTAGTAAGCTTGTCATTATGTTTATGTATGAAAATCCGTTATTCTTTCAACCATACATTCAAATATTTTACCACTTCCTTGTGTTTTGATTATGTGAAAAACAGGTTTTGAAGGGACCTGAAACCCTTTACAAATCAAACAAGGGATTGAACTTGACCGCTCAACAAAGAGGAGAGAGCAACAACCAAAAAAACAGAGTCTGCCCTAAAAGACAATAGGCAACCCAACTAAAGATAGGGCTAGAAAAAATAGCCCAAACAACCAACTACAAGGGCCCTCAATATTTACAATTGTCCTTGTGGGAATGAAGAGTCATATCAAAAGAAGACTAAGACGTCTTTGAATGCTTCCCCTTTAAAGTAATCCATCCTTCTTCAACTTTAGCTATTACAACAGACCAATCAAAAGAACCCAACACCGGTCTATCCGGATTGGAAGAAAGAGCATCAATAGAGGGAGAAACAATCATCGCGGACATAGGACCACATCCAGCAGATGGGTCAATAGTTGTGTCAACACACGGTGAAGCAACCGGTGGGGTAAGAGACAACAAACCATTTTCAGCAAAAGAGACAACAACATCTGGTATCACAACATCTTTAATCACAAAAACAACCTTAGTGGCATCCGAATAATCTTGCTTCGCCATTAAAGAATCTGAACTAGCCATAGTAGAAACCCCAACATCTAGTGACTCTTTAGAAAACTCCAAAGATTTCTTTACCGTGTAATGCTGGTATGAGGACCCCGACCAACATGAGGCCACTGGATTTTTCTTCTCAAGCCCACAATTCCTAGCCACATGGTCGGTTTTAAAGCATCTACGACACCTGAAAGGAATACATTTGTAATCCAAAGTTTGGACCTAGCAGCCAAAAGAGGAATTAGTGGAAATCTTAGCTGGTAGTCCCTTAGACACATCTAGCTCCACCAGAATGCGAGCAAAAGTAGTATGATAAAGTCCAAAGGATTAATTATCCACCATAATGAAACACCCAATAACATCACCTATTTCCTTAAAGAGAGAATCGACCCACAAATGGAAAGGAAGGTAAGGAAGCCGAACCCAAACTAGAATTTTGTTGAACTTCTTAGAAAGGGGGTTAAAATTAGAGTGTCAGGGTTTGGTCAAAAGCAACATAATATCTTTCTCATAGTAAAAGCTTTCACATATTTTTTTTCTTCCATCCTTAGCATTCTCAAATTTAACAACAAAGAAACCTTTAGCCATAGGGTATATGTGAATTGTACCAGAAATGAGAGGATCCTAGTGATGAGAGATCCATTTATGCAGCTTCGAGAGGCTAGGCCAAATACCCTTGAATCTACAGATAGCACTATGCTTCGCAAAAGCCTTCACATTGTTCTCTATTTCCCGATCAGAATCCTTATTCATATTAACAGAGTCAGCACAGAAGACAGGGATAAACCCTCTTCCTTCCCCTCTGCGAAAATTTGAAGACGGAACCCGCAAAACCCGAGCAGAGCCGGAGCGAGGGCCCCAGTAGCCACCGACGCCCAGGAGGGACCTGCACGACCGGGAGCATCGACATCGACCAGATCTGAGTCGTCGGGGAGAATAGTTGTGGGAGAGTGGGCGGGAGCATTTTCAAAAAAAAGAAAATTACAATAATTAATATTTACTTATTTTTAACTAATTTCTATGAACTATACTTTTAATTGTATTAACCACTACCTAATATTTATTATGATAAATATATTATATATGTTTAATGAAATATAATAACATATTAAAACTTTGTATTTATTATCAAGTTATTATTTGAATTCTATTTGTATAGTCTAGTATAACACAATCATGGAATGCTAGTTGCAAAGGAAGAACACAATTTTTAAGGGTGTTAATATATTGATAATATTTAAAACCAATAAACAACAAGAATAGGGTTTGCAATTTTCCAATTAAAATGAAATGGAATTAATATTATATTAAATTTTTGAATAATTAATGAACATTATTTAAATGTGTATGTCTCAAAAGTACATAATGTCCAGGAATCTGTCCATTTAGGAAAGGTCAAGCGGCTAATTCCAAACCTAGGCACATGCACCTGCCTGTACAAAATGGAATCATCTCCATAGCTTTGGTTCCAGTACGTGCATAGGAGCATTTGAAGATCTTTCGCCGACAAAATTCCAGAGCTTTTCTCACAAGGAGGGGGCCTTTAGTGGCGTTTTCCCTGAAAGTAATTATATATCAATTACTATGCAGATCTATTAATAAATACTTAAGAAAATTTTCTTGTTTGCATTTCACTGTGGTTTATTAACTGCTGAATCAGGACCAGGGATATTCTAGCTAGCTCTGGGCGTAGGGGGAAACTGTTCTCTCCTTACTGCGTTGCCTTCTGTCATTTTTCTCCCCCTCACCCATTAATCATTGCTCAAGATCTACTTCTATTCATTTCAGACTCATGATCTGCTCTTTCTTTCTTTTCTTTGCTGGTTAAGCGCACTTTTAATTGACCGAGCGGGAATGATTTTAAAATTTGACACCATGTATTAATGTCTCGGCATTGCTGCTTAACATATGCAGTACGAATACTCACAAATGATGTGATAATACTGCAGGACAAACACATCGTAAGCCCATTCTTAACAGCGTGAAACAAAACTGAATAGAAAACGGAAGAGAAATCTAAGCTCTGACCGATCAGCCGGTCAGAGTTTTATTGTGTGCTGGTTAAGCTCAGGCTCATGGTTTAGTAAAGAAATTTTAACTGCCAGTCAACCGTAAAAGCTGGCTCAGGCTCATGGGTTTAGTAAAGAAATTTTAACTGCCAGTCAACCATAAGAAACAATATGAGAATGACTGGTAGTTTGGTTAAAATTCATTGTTGTCAGGCAATACAATGAAATGTATCTGCCCTTCATCTATTGACAAATAGGGGATTTCGGAGAGTTTTCTTATGGGATTATGTTTGCAGCAACAGTTATTCTCTATACAAATAGTACTCGAACAAAAGTACAAGTTATTCTCTATACAAATAGTATTCGAACAAAAGTACAAATATATATAAAATTATTTTTTAGTGGAATTTTTTATATTTCTATTCAGAAGGCAGATTAAAAAGATCAAATCAATAGAAATCGCTTAAAAATATTTTGCAATTTACAGATTTTATATTTTTAATTAGATCATGTTTTGTATAGACGGCTCTTATATTTAGGATGAAGATATGATGGATGCCGTGACATTGAAACCATATTTAGTTTTCTAAGTTTTAATTCTTGTTACCATTGCTCTCAATGCAATAAGGCAGTTAATAAAACTGTTTTTAAGTTTTTTTAAGCTTTGTTTTATTCTTCTATAAAATATAAGTAATGTAATTATTTATTATTGAAGTTTTACAATATACAAATCTGTTCACCTGTGTTTTGTATTATTTTCATAATCTTTCATTTGGTATCAGAGCCAGTTGCAAGAGTTCTGATTGTGCAGGTTAGAACAACAATTATTTCTAGATGGCTAATGAAAAAGATTTAGCATTTCAGCTTCCATTGTTTACTGGAGAAAACTATGATTTTTGGAGTATCAAGATGAAGACCCTACTTTTATGCCAAGATCTCTGGGAATTTGTGGAAGGTGGATACACAGAACCTGTTGATCAGAATACATTCAATACATGGACACCATAACGGAAAATCAGCTGAAAGAAGATAGAAAGAAGGATAACAAAACTCTTTTCACCATTCAATCTGCCTTGGATGTCTCAATTTTTCCTCGAATTGCCAGTCTGACAAAATCAAAGGATGCATGGGAGGCTCTACAAACTGCATACCAAGGTACAGATAAAATCAATTTGGTAAGACTTCAAACTTTTTGAAGAGAATTTGAAAATTTGAGGATGAAAGAATCTGAGTCTATTCATGAATTTATTACAAGGATTCAAGGTATTGTGAATCATCTTAGGACTCAAGGTGAAACTATATCATATCAGAAAATTGTAGAAATTTTTTTGAGGTCTCTTCCTCCTAAATTTGATCCAGTAGTAAGCTATTGAAGAAAGTAAAGATCTAACTACTTTCAAGTTGCCGAATTAATTGGTTCTTTGCAGTCTCATGAAGAGCGCATGCAACATTCTATAGAAATTTTTGTTCAAGCTTTCCTATCTTCTATGAATATTGAGGAAAAATCAAAATCTCCTCCCTCTCATACTGCTAGATTTCAAGGTGAATCTTCTGGAAATAACAGAGGACGATGTAGAGGAAGAGGAAGAGGAAATAACAGAGGAAGAGGATGAAGTTCTGTTGATAGAAGGAGTATTCAGTGCAGATATTGTGAAAGATATGGGCACTGCGAATCTAAGTGCATGAAGAATAAATCTGACTTGAATAAGTCAAGAGATAGTTATGCAAAAGAGTCTTCTGACGTAAAGAATTCTACATTCTTTGCATGCTATTTGGCAAAAAAAACCCAAGAGGATGTCGGGTTCTTGGATAGCGGTTGTTCAAATCACATGACAGGTAAATTTGATTTATTTGTCAAATTAGATGATTCAATGAGGAGTAAAGTTAAATTTGGAGATGATAAGGAGGTTGATGTAATGGGAAAAGGACTAAGCAAGGAGACACTACAAATATCCATAATACTTTTTGTTTGCCAGAATTATAGCATAGTCTTTTGAGTATAGGAAAACTTCTAGAAAAGAACTATAAAGTTGTATTTGAAGATGGTTGCTGCAAAAAATTTGATAAATCTAATAATCATCATCTTGTAGCAAAGGCTTATATGATAGAGAATAGATTGTTTCCTCTCAAATCGGTTTCTAGTAAGTTGCATGCACTAAAATCAACCATAGATGATTCATGGTTATGACATCAACAATATGGTCATCTGAATTTTCAAGGGCTAACTTTGTTGAATAAGAAGAATATGGTGAGAGGTCTTCCTCCAATCAAGGCAAAAGAAAAATTTTGTTCAGGGTGTGCACTTCGCAAGCATCACTGAGATATTTTTTCAGTGGGAAAACCTTGGAGAGCCAGGTCTCCTCTAAAGCTTGTGCATGTTGACATCTATGGTGATATGCAAGAGCCATCATTGGGTGAGAACCTGTATTTTTTTATATTCATTGATGATTATTCTCGCCACACTTGGGTTTATTTTTTGAAGCAAAAATATGAAGCCTTTGCATGCTTCAAGAATTTTAAAGAACTAGCTAAAAAACAAAGTGGGTATCCTGTCAAGATACTTAGAACATATAGAGGGGGAGAGTTTACTTCTAATGAGTTTGCTGATTTTTTTGCTAAGAATGGCATCCAGAGACAACTTACTACCGCATATACACCTCAACAAAATGGCATTACTGAAAGAAAGAACTGTACCATTATGGAAATGGCACGAAGTATGTTGCAGACAAAAAATCTTCCATATAGTTTTTGGGGAGAAGCAGTTGCCAAGTTACAGTGTATATTCTCAACCGTAGTCCCACAAAAGCAGTTCAAAATCTGACTCCAAAGGAAGCCTGGAGTGGTCATAAGCCTTCAGTGGCTCATCTTCGCACTTTTGGATGCTTGACATATGTGCATATTCCAGATCAAAAGCAGAAGAAGTTGGATGCCAAATCCCAACTTTGTATCTTTGTGGACTACTCTACTGCAACTAAAGGCTACATATTCTATAATCCCAAGACAAAGCAATGGATAGTTAGTCGAGATGTGATTTTTGATGAAGGGGGAGTATGGCAATGGAAATATGATGTGTAGAAAAATCCATCAATAATCATAAACATGGAAGATAATAGTGTTCCTCCTCCTCTCCCCACAAGCTCAAGTGGAAGTTCAAGCTCCAGTTCCAGTCCTCCAAGCTCATCTAGTTTTTCAAGTAGCACAAACTCAAGTGAACATTCACCTCCACCATCACCTCCGACATCTGTTCCAAGAAAGGTACAAATTCTGGTTGATATTTATCAGAGGAGTACCAATACAACTCCAGTTGTTAATTTTGCTTTGTTTAGTACAATTAACGTTGAACCCTCTGTGTATGAAGAAGCAGTGAAAGAACCCGTATGGGTTAATGCTATGAATGATGAAATGAATTCCATTCATAAGAATAATACTTGGGAATTAGTTCCACTTCCCAAAGGAAAGAAAGTGATTGGTGTGAAATAGATTTACAGAGTGAAATATCATGCAAATGGTTAAGTAGAATGCCATAAGGCCAGACTAGTTGCCAAAGGGTTTGCACAAACTCCTGGAGTGGATTATGCAGAAACTTTTGCTCCTGTGGCTCAACTTGATACAGTCAAGATTTTATTGGCTATTGCAGCATAATACAAGTGGCCAATATTTCAGATGGATGTGAAATCATCATTCCTTAATGGTTACATAGATGAGGAAGTTTATGTAGAACAACCTATGGGTTATGAAGTTCCAAAAAAAGAACACTTAGTCTACAAGTTGAAGAAAGCCCTTTATGGGTTGAAGCAAGCTCCTCATTCCTGGTATGCTACAATTGATAGTTATTTAATGAAGAAAGGATTCAACAGAAGCCACTTAGAGCCTACCTTGTATATGCAACATATTTGTAATGATATTCTCATAGTTTGCCTCTATGTTGATGATTTGATTTATACAGGTAATAGAAAATCTCTCATGGAGAAGTTTCAAGCAGAAATGAAACAAGAGTTTGAAATGTCAGATCTAGGACTTATGCACTATTTTCTTGGTGTGAAAGTACAACAAACATCAGAAGGTATATTTATTTCTCAATCCAAGTATATAGTTGATTTATTGAAGAAGTTTAACATGGTGGTATGCAAAGCATTTGTAACCCTTGTAGCCCTTGGTGAAAAACTAACCAAGGAAGATGCTAGTCCAAGGTTGATGCAACTCGGTATAGGAGTTTAGTTGGTAGCCTCGTGTCCCTCACAACCAGTAGGTCTGATATTATGTATGTTGTGAGCCTCATCTCTTGGTTCATGCAGGATCCACATGAGTCACATTGGTGGGCTGCTAAAAGAATTTTGAGGTATGTGAGTGGTACACAGAATTTTAGCATTCAATATTCTCCCACTGACAAGTTTGGACTAGTTGGTTACACAGATTTAGATTGGGCTAGTTCAGTGGATGATAGGAAATCAACATCTGGTTATGTTTTTTCATTTGGCTCTAGAGTTGTATTATGGAGTAGTAAGAAACAGGCAACAATGGCTCTTTCTTTAGCAGAAGTGGAATACATGACATCTTCATCGACAACTTCTCAAGTGGTATGGATAAGAAGGATATTAACAAATCTATATTTTGTTCTTGAGCATCCAACCACCATCTATTGTGATAACAATAGAACTATTGTCATGACAAAGAATCCAATGTTTCATTCCAGAACAAAGCACATAGAGATCTATCATCATTACATTCATGACTTAGTTCAAGATGGACAAGTGGACTTGCAGTTATGTCCTTCTTTTGAACAAATTGTTGATATCTTCAGTAGAGCTCTTCCAGTATTGACTTTTGTTACTTTCAAAACTTAGTTGGGAGTCACCTCCATTCATCATTCAGGGGGAGAATGAAGATATGATCGATGACATGGCAATGAAACCAATTGTCATCTTTTTTTGTTTTTGTGTTTTTTCTTAGTTTTTATGCTTTAAGAGGATTCAAACTGCTTTGGTAGCTTTATTTAGTTTTCTAAGTTTTAATTCTTGTTACCATTGTTGTCAATGCAGTAAGGCAGTTAATAAAACTATTTTTTAGTTTTTTTAAGCTTTATTTTATTCTGATCGGTGTAGATCAATCTTCTATAAAATAGAAGTAATGTAATTATTTATTATTGAAGTTTTACAATATACAAATCTGTTCATTGAAATAATTTGAGTCTTCTTCTTTTCACTGTTTTTTTGTATTATTTTCATAATCTTTCATAGGAAACATAATTATTGAGATAACTTGTATTTTCTTGTGAGATATCCTCTCTCTCTGATATTTTACCATTGGGTTCAAGATTTTGGGTTTTGTATGCTGGGTCATGTCACTTTAACTTCGCAATTAGGTTGTTTCAACTTCTCGACTCTGTCAATGAGTTTTCGGGAATCATCAGAACTCGTTCTTCTCCTGTGCATGACGTTGAAAGTTGATATATCTATGGCTTCTATACTCTTATGTTGTAAGCTAATTTTATTTTAGGATTCAGATATTGATTATACAGATAAATAATGTTATACAAAGGTGCCAAGTCTTTCATATAAATATTAGTTATGTTGATGCTACTATTGGGCTTTTACAATTGTAGTATTTGTATGTCGGTTTCTACAAAAAATCATGTTAACTTGAATTTCGCTTCTAAGAATTACAAACTCCATCTTGTTGGTGTCGGCTTATGAAAAAACATTCAATGAAATCAATTTTGAGTTCTTCCTGGTGGGTAGACATATAGTAAGATGTATGTGAATACAATCATGTAATGGAAGAGGAAAACATGTAATGAATTTAATTTTGAGATTTTATAGATATACAACAATGCAATGTTTTTTGATTCCAAGGTTTGAGTCTCCTGAAGACTCCTCTTTAGCTAATTATAGGATAACAAAAATTTAACTTCAAAGGATTTCTTAAGATTTATCTTCACTAACAATCTCCACCATAAAGCTAACCTTGTCAGCTTCTTATATTTTTTATTCTTGTTCTATCGTTTCATCCTAGTTACATTTCCATTGGGGAGAGAAGAAACATTTTAGAAGATGTAAACCAACTTGGTGTGGGATATTTATATCAGGTATATTTCATCAATAGAGACTTCACATTTCATGAATTTCTCCAAATAAAGAGGTTCCAAACCAAGAAAATTGGTGAAAATATTCATGAAAATAAAAGTGCAATATTCCTAGAATAATCTTTTGCATCAAGAGATGGTAACATCAATCCATATAAAAGTTATAAACTCATGAGTTTAAAAGGACCGGGGATTAAAAAACTAATACTCTAAGTAACTCGAACTTGAAACAGACAAAATTTCTTCTAAGACATCTGGAATAATATCCTCAAAGGATGGTGAAGGTAGAGAAAAGAAACTTGATTAACCTGTTTTATAGAAATAGTAAGCATCTTTGGGGAAAGAGAGCAATCCCAATCTCATTATTTATTACTCCCAATGTTAGGAGTATGTTTAAGATCAAAATGAGAGGAATTTTGGCAGACACAAGATGAGAAAAAATGGAAGAATATTGAGTTCGTTGAGGACAACAAAGAGAATGTTTATGCAACATCAACAGTATTGAGTAAAGAGGAGTGTGTGGAGTTGCAAGTAACTCCAGACAAAAAGGATGGTGTGCAGCTTCAGATGGTTGCAGAAAATAGCCATTGCTTGCAACATCAAGGTTAGAGAAGATAGAAAGAGTTGGCAACAACCATAATCATTCAATTAAATAAATTATGATGTTTGTGCTAAGAAGATGAAGGCAAACCATTGAAGAAAATAGTTTATGGGAGTTGGTCACTGGTTTCACTTATGTGACTGGTCCAGCATTATATGCAACCCTCACAAACAATCATGAATCCCAATTGACGGAGATAAGATGAAAATAGGCAAAGATATTGAGATTGATAGAGACTACCTTGACCAAAGCAATATTCCCTAGAATAGTAATAGCTGACTATGCAAAGGAGGTAAGAAAAATATTTTAAATGATTTATAAAGGGATTGATAAAGTTAGATTGGTGAAGCTCCAAATAATTTGGAGAGATTTTGAAACTCTTCAAATAAGGACAACAAGTCTATTTTAGACTTCCACACAAGAGTCTCTAGTTTGATAGACCAACTAAGGACCAATATTGAGACAATGGAAGGGGATTATGGAGAAATCCTTAGAAGTTTTCCCTCAAAGTTTGATGCAATAGTGATTTCTATTGAAGAGGCCAAATAACTCTCAATGTTGGCAGTTGGCAAGTTAATGGGCTCAATTCAAACCCATGATCAATGCCTAAATAATTTCGCATCTTCTTTCCAAGAACAAGCATTTGAATCTCGAGCCCAATGCAAGAGGAAGAGGGAGAGGTAGGAACAATACTACACAAAGCTTGAGAGGTAGAGGTAGAAGTAACTCTAGAAGGGGATTTGTTGAAAGACAACTCTAAACAAATGAGTAACCAAGCGGGGTCAAATAGCTCTTAGTTTAGCTCTAGAGCCAAGAAGAACATCAATAGATTGAGTTAGAGGTATAACAAGAGTAATGTAGAATGTTATTAGTGCCACAAATATGGTCATTATTAAAGTGAGTGCTGAAAAAATAGTGTGATTATTCATAGAAAAGTGCCAATGTGGATGATAAAAAAGTAACTAAAGGTGATTAGTTAAAGGCCTTCATCATGCACAACATTGGTGAGTACGCCAAGACTGAATTTTTGTATCTAGAAAACAAATGTAGCAACCACATGAGTGGTAGTGAAAGTTTGGTTTCTTTTCTTGACATGAAAGTAAAGTCTAAAGTCAAAATAGATAACACTAAAATAGTTTCAATTGTAAAAAAAGAATCATTCATGACTCATACCAAGCATGGTGAGAAGAAAGAGATAGAGTGCATATTTTTCCTTAGGGATAAAATACAATCTTTGAGTGTTGGATAGTTGGTCCAAACAAGTTACAAAGTGTTGATGGAGAAAGAAGAATGTGTCATTTTTTACAAGAATAGGAGAAAGAATATTGTTGCAATAATACAAATGACAAAGAATCAAATGTTTCCCTTGAGGATACAAACATGTTTATTACACTAGTCTATAGTTGTGCCTCTTAGGCATGAAAAATAAAAAACAATATTACAATAATCAATCTTCAAGATAGTCATTGAAGACCCCTCTAGACTTTCGGATCTAAGGTTTGCACAGGGTCAGTGTAGGATCATGGAAGTCCAAACTAAGCTCTTAAGTGACAATGAAAATTCAGAAAAAACATAGTTAGGAAAATTGACATAAATTTTTTAATAGATTATTAACATAATTTCAAAAATATGTCAGAATGCAATTTGTAGCAAATTGAATGTAGTTATTTTTTAGAAAAAAAAAAAGAAAATCTATTTAATTAAAATTTGAAATTTCAATGTAATAGTACTAAAATTGCAAGAAAAAACAAAAAACAAAAAATAATATATATTTTTTAAACTTTCAAATTAAGTAGAGGAAACATGGTTGGATGTGACCCATTTTTTTGTATTTTCTTGACAAGTAAATAATTAATCATAATTTCTTATTAGAAGTTTTAAAAAATATAAAAAACTCGTACATGTGTGAACACCATAACTTGGTCAAAACTTTATCAAATTTCTTTTTTTTTCTTTTATCCTATAGTGTGAAGCATAAAATGTGCCACATCTTTTAGATTTGAAAAAATGTGAAACTATTTGAAAGTTATAGATGTTTTTCAATTAGCCTATCAATTAGGACTGTAGTCATAATGCATGTAGAAAATCAATAATAATTATCTATTGAATTCAAAATAAGGCATATCTTATATTGGTTGAAAGTTGATAATTTTTCTAATAGACCCTTTTCATTTTATCAAATTTAGATAAAAAACAAGTTGTCAGCCACAAGGGAAAAGTTTGGAAAACTAACGAAAAATCCTAAACACATTTTTGTTGTTGACTAAGTTTCAGGTTTGGCATCCCCAAGCCAAATCCCAAAGCAATCCCGAGGGAAATCCCAAGGCTTACAATTTGTTTCAAAAAAAATGGATATCTATCTAGAATAGATATCCGTTATAGCTGAATATTCATTATGTTTATGTGTGTTTTTTTATTTTTTGTAAGTTTATTGTTTGTAATCTCTCTCCCCTCACTTAAGACCTCTATGCATACACATGTCTTCCTCTACCCCTCACCTCCTACTCTCCCTCTTGGACTCTCTCTCCCCCTCCAACCTTATGTCTATATATAACCACCTCTCCTCATTCCCTTTAGCCAATCTCTCAATCTCTGATCTCTCTCTCTCTCTCTCTCTCTCTCTCTCTCTCTTTCTCTCTCTCTCTCTCCATTCCTAAATTCCTTCCACCTTCTCTCTCTCTACCAAGATTACATTATATCACTCCCTCCCTCCTTTCTTTACTACTGGAGGTATGATTTCTTAGGTCTCAATCACTCTTTCTAGTTTTCCTTGACTCTTATTTATTTCTCACATTATCCTATTCTTACTTGATTTGGTTTTTAATGAGGAAAATCCAATGTTCAAATTAAGTAGTGTAAAATAAATTTCTTATTTATTTGGTTTCTAACAAGGATAATACCCTTGAGTATGAAGTAGTGACTAAAAATCAAAGAAAATCCCCATTACATGGTGTGGAGGGGAAAAAGTGAGACCGGGTGACTAGGGCCTAATCCTACTTTTGCCAGCACATTGGGAATACGAAAGAGCCTAGGGAGATAACTCACTTTGGCTACTTCTCGTGAGAAAGAGAGAGCCAAGGATTATCTCTTAGGGTGTCTATTCCTCTTGTTGTAAATGAAGATAAGATGTGAATGATAGGATGTGATTGATCAACTAGAGTAGGAGATAAACAATGAAGCATATATGAATTGATATTGCATAAAATCGCAAATCTGAAATTGAGATACAGAAAGCAGAGAAGGGGGAGGAATCTGGATGTGTACCTAGTGTTAAAAATGAGTTAAAGAAAGCTTCAACTGAAGACCTGCAAATCTGATGTTTTGAGCTTCCACCTTGCCAAATTTCACCTGAAATTGGGTGGACCAGGGCATAGGATCATGACTCCCAGAGAGGAGTAGGGCGTTCAGAAAGGACCAGGGCACCCAGAGAGGACCAGAGTGCTCAAGGAGGACTAGGTCGCAGGACCAGGGTGCCCAACGAGGACCAGGTTGCTCAGGGAGGACGAGGTCACAGGACCAGGGTGCTTAGAGAGGACCAAGGCACTCAGGGAGGACTAGGTTGGAGGACCATGGTGCCACACCCCTGTCCCAGTGATTTCATCTCAAATTTGATCTTGGAGACTGTGTCTGTGTGCTCTGTCGGACCTAAAAATTGCAGCCATGATCGGATCCTATACCTGCACCTGCAACTTAAAATAGGGTTTTGAGTGGGTATATAGGGTTTTTCCTTAGTCAAACCCCTGTTTGGTGATTTCCACCTAAACAAATAGTCAATTTGTATAGTAAAATGGTGTATGTAGGAATCTTGTGTGTGTGCAAGACCCTAGGATGAAAGCAAATGATCTAGAGAAACCCTAAAGAGTAAACCTAAATGCTTGTAATTGACAGATTAAATGATCTAAATGAATGATGCAAAGTGATCTAAAGAATGAATGTAAATATATAAATTAATGTAATGAAGCTCATATAAAGACATGAAAACAACATAAAACCATACCCAACCCCTAAGGGAGGGGTATAAGTCAATCGTCAGTCAGTGATCTCCTATTATTCTTCAATGTCTTCAAGGCTCCTAATTGATGATGATTGCTTGATAAATACTTGATGAATTCTTGATGAATTTTGTTGAGGACTCCACATAGGCTTCTCCTTGCGCTTGCCTCCACAACTTTTTCCTAGATTCGATTATATCTTAGTTGCCTTCAAATGAATAAAGAGAGATCTTATGTATGAAACCCTAGATCTTAATTTCATCTTTAGGCTAACCTAGGATTTTAATTTCTCACCAATTTCATGGGATTAAACATTATAATATCATAGGATTATGCTCTCGAATTTTTGGGAAAAATGTTGAGGATTGTGTGTAAAGTGCATAGGGTTCGATCAAATTTTCACCAAATTTTTAGGGCCATTAGATATGAAGATATTAGAGTGAATCCCAAAGTTATAGTTGATTTCAAGATGTTTTGATATGCAAAATCAAGCCTTAAAGGTTAAAATAAGACATAATTAGGGTTTATGATTTAATGATTTATTGGAGGAATAAAAATAAAAAGGGGCACACTTTGGGTAAATGGCCCAATTTTTTGATGTATGAAGTGATGAACTATGACTTTAGATTTAATTAAATTAATGAAATTCTTAAAGGGAAATTGTTTTCATTATATTGTCATTGATGTCAACCAATATGGGATGACTACTGGTATGAGAGATGTATGTGCAACACTGTCAAGGAGGTGTACAGGTAGAGATATCTTTGATATCACCTTGTATTGCAGAACACCGGTAAGGTAAGGAAGACAACCACAAAAGTCACCGGTACACAAGTTAGTGCCTGACTAGTGTGGATGGAATGGTAAGGTGCTCAAGACCGAAAAAGTGTATCACTAGTAAGGAAAGGATGTCAACTGATAAGGGTTGTGTTGACTGTCTATGGTTACCAAGGATGGGCAAGCAGGATGAGCAGAATGCTTGGATGGTGTTTGTGATGAAGAGGCAGAATGTTACCTAAATCACATCAACACTAGAAGAGGAGAATGAATAGATCACAGGTATGCTGTAAGGTTGCAGGACATCAGGACTCCCAGCTGATGAAGGTGCAGTCATCATGAGAAGCAATGACGGACAATGAATGTGCCCACACTGGATCACATGTGCCTGTTTGAAGATATGCTACACAAATAGGGAAGTCACATGAGTACACTGTAGGATGTAGAATACAAGGTGTCACTCCACCTGTAAGTGGAAGTTATCTCCTATTATGCATTGTGTGCATCATAGCTCTATGAGATAAGGAAGAAGATGTAAAGGCAAGTTTAGTTGTCGGAATAGATGGAGTATAATGTGTTTGTCATCTTGAAAAATTGGTTGTGATATGGTTTGAGCTGATCAAGGAGAAGGAAAGTTTGAGCAGATGCAAATAGAGGAATGTGGCCTGACTGAAGATGGTGCCTAGTGAAGATTGATGACAGAGTGTCATCAAGAGGTTTTACTGGTATGATAGTAAACTAACATAATAGAGAAAGCGATAGAGTGTTTGCTCGGTGATCCTATTTGGACCGACATGAAGAGTCAAGCTGACAGTTGGTCGACATGGATGCCATATGGAGTCAAGGTGGTGACCTGCATTCAGATGAAGAAGGAATGTACACTGATGGGGTAGTTATAGGGTTGGTCAATATTAATGGAAGATCCCAAAAATCACGACATGTTGCAGAGCTATTACAAAGGTTTGCAGCTTGAGGTCTGGAGGAAAACGATGGGCCAACTAAGAGTGATTGAGGAGATTGAGGTGGAAGAAGGAAATAGCAAGACAGATCTTGGTGTTTGACCAAGAGATCAGTCGATAGGGAAAAAGCAGATCGCCAAAGATAGAAGGCATGATCAAGAAGGCACGTTAATGGCGGAGATGTACAGTTGATTGTCATGGAGATTAGATTGGGCAAGATCTGATTGGATTTGGTTTTCCTTGAGGGTGATGAGGAAACCCAACCACCTAGATTTTGAATTGGTTTTTGGCATGAAAACCTGGATATAAATATGCATACCAAAGACATTGTCAAGTTGCTACTGAATAGAAGAAATATATTGTGCTGTTGCGAAGTGTGTTACTTTTGCATGTGAGAGAAAATCATCCAAGTGCTCAATGAGTATCTAAGAAGAGAGTGAGAGTGAGGGAGAACCTGGTTGAAGTGTTCAACTGATAGGAGAGTAGAATCGGTATTATCCATACCGATAGAGTAGAGGAGAAGGAAGCTACAGAGTAGGTAGACATAGAACCGGTAGAGTTTATCAATAGTAAAGTGCAGAGTAGTGAGGAGGAGATCTAGCAGAGAAGAAGAAGAGGAGAGATGTATCGACAGTTAAGCAGCATATGAGAGCAACAAAAGAGTGAGTCGGTGTTGTAGAGAAGGTATCTCACCAGTAGAGTGTGGTATATGAAATGGTTGCAAGATTCACTTGTAATAAGACAACTACTTTTGTAATTGAAGTTATCTTTATGATCACTAAGTTGTAGATTTGTGAAGGGGTTATTTCTCCTTGGGTTGGTGCCCTAGATCAGGGGTTGGTGCTCCTTGGGTTGGTGCCCTAAACATTGTAATAGTTTTCATTGTGAGGCTAGATTGGAGCAGTAGACTCCAGTAACATTGCTCACCAAGGTTTTTCCCATCTTGGGCTTTCCTCATATATATTGGTGTTATATGATGTCCCTTGTGTGATTACATTTGTGTTGGTCTCCCCACTAGCTGGTAAGTTTGCATTGAAATATATCTATTAACCAGTATGCTCACATAGGATGGATAAAGGGGAAAGTTTGAGAACCACTGATTCACCCCCTCCCCCTCTCAGTGGTGCATTGTGTCTAAAAATTAGTATCAGAGCGTAGGTTCCCAGAAAGACGAGATTTCTCTAGCTTGGATAGTTTCTGGCTTAAGGACACAATGACTTTTTTAGTGTCAATCCCTGCTCCAATGTTTGATGGTTCAAACTATGCTATTTGGAGTTGCAGAATGGAAGTCTTCCTATCCTCCCTAGGTTATGATGTTTGGATGGTAGTTGTAAATGGTCTCCCTAGGAATGTATGTCCCCTCATTGACATTCAAGAAGAAAGAATATGTTTATGTAATGAAGAAGCCATGAAGGCTAT
The DNA here is from genome assembly GCF_030272615.1 of Cryptomeria japonica. Lineage (NCBI taxonomy): Eukaryota > Viridiplantae > Streptophyta > Pinopsida > Cupressales > Cupressaceae > Cryptomeria > Cryptomeria japonica. Next base: position 711,131,715 of record NC_081411.1, on the reverse strand, counting down.
ATTTAGTGGGCTCACCAGTGATGGCTCCTCACAGGTGGATAGATGTAAAACAAAAAAGAGTCTATGGGATAGAATGAAGATGCTTTTTGGAAATGAGCCATACACTGCTGAATCGGATTGTGGAAGCATGAAGGAAAACAATGTAGACACATGTGGAAGTGTTGACAATAGTTTAGTTAGCTGCTGCAGTTTTGATAAAGAGGAAACTCATCTCCTCATGGCACAAGAGACAAAAAGTGATGCACACACATCAAAGTGTGACAAGGTAGACATATCCCACCGACAAGATGTGTTTGGGAGTGATGATGAAGATGAAGCCAAAGTAGATCTTGAATGTGAATTGGTAAGTGCACTAGATGAGCTGCAAAGTGTTAGAAAGGATTTTAAAAATTACAGAGATTGAGTTCATGATGAATGCAGTTGGTTGAGAAATTGTCTTGAAGAATCAAATAACAATATCTACATAATGACATCTCAACTTGAACAGGCAAAAAGATTGACTGGTGAGTTGAAGTCAGTATTTGATGATAAGGAGAGAAGATGTGAGGATCTCTAGCTAGAAGTGGAAACAAAGGACAAAGAGTGTCAGAAGATGAAAGAAGAGATGGAGAATCTGAGGAAAGACCTTGAGAAGTGCAAAAATAAAATCAAGGTAAGAAATCGGTATGATGGTAGCACTGAGGCCTTGGACAAAATGTTGAATCAATAAAAACATTCCAAGAATATTGAAGGATTAGGATGTGCTGCCGATGAATGCTCTTCAAACAAGGAGACCTCCCACAAAGATATTCAATTTGTCTCCTCAAATGGAAATGGAAAGGATCAGACCTTCAATGCCAAAAATGCTCCAAAGAAAAGGATAGATCTGACTACAACTGGAGAGGTCATGAAGCTAGGAATGAAGAATGGTGCTGCATGGAGGAACAATGCAGGCCTGAAAGGAAAAGGGAAATAAGGAGAAGATAGCTTCACCAGAAGCAAGAACACGAGAAGGCAACCTAGAAGGCCTTTCACTAGTAGAAGACAGGGAGATGTTGCTTCCCACACATCATGTCAAGTGTGGAAGAAGGAGGGATATGATGAAAGATTGACAGAGAATGGACAACCCTGGACCCATTCCCAGAGAAGAAGAAATGGAGATGCCAAACCAGTGAGATCATCTCATGTTTGGTAGAATAAATTTGTAAGTAATAAGCCTCCTCTCTCTGGTTATTGTTTTAAATGTAATGATTATGGCCATATGGTAGAAGAGTGTAAAATGAGGTCTAGGAATAGAAAGAGTGTTCTTCCTAGGTATAATAAATCAAATGGCTATAGATTTCATGCATATGAGCATAATGAATCTAGGGGTAGAAGCATGCATACCCCCTCTCCCGGTATTGCTAATGTTGTATGTTATAATTGCAATAGACCCCACCATAGAAGTTATGATTGCATGAGGAAGAACTTGCAGTCCTATGGCAACTGAAAGATCAATCATGATCAGAGTGAGAGAAGTTATAGGGGATATGAGCAGCATAGACTTGCATGGAATATGAGGAGAAATGCTCTCGCACAATCAAGGAATTCAAGGAAACTAGTAACCAGCCAAAATGGCATGGTCAGAAAAGGAAGAGCAAACGAGTATGATAGAAGGTTCCCTAGTCATGAGATTGACATGAATGTTGTATGTCACTATAGCACTATCCACAAAGAAAGGACCAATGAGGAGAAGAAGGTCAATCTTGGTGCCAAGACTGCAGATGTGGAAAGGAAAGAAATCAAGCAAGTATGGAGGAAGAAGACCATGGACCGACACTGTACACTCATTGCATAGGTAATATCTCCTAAGGCCTAAAGGAGATGGAGGATCTTAGGGGGTGTAGCACATTGAATTTATCATTCACCCCCTCAGTAATGAAGGCAACATGGAAGAACATATTGTTGCCGGTATGAAAGAAGAAAATGAGATGATAAAGTGTGTAGAGGTTACCTTGACTGCACACCTATAGATGAATGTTGGATCACTACTACTTGTGTCAATGAATGGAGGTTAACAATTAGAATCAGATGCCAAGTGACACAAAGGTTAGGAGTCACAACAAGGTGCTTCGGTAGTGATGATGGACTGGTACAAGAAACGGATATGTGTAGGATGATTACTGACATAAAAGCTAACAGGTACTTGCAGGTTATGTAAGACAATGAAGTTAGAGATCATTGCAATAGCCTCGCTAACATGGAATGTGAAGTTATGTCTTTGTTGGTGTTGATGAAGACCTGAATGACATATGTTGGCTCGGTGGTTGATCATGCAGGCATGCATGCTTTTGGGCTAATCGGTTTAATTTATGGCATTGTGTGGATTCAGGATAATGTCATAGGCTATGGTGGATACAATGGAGTTAAAGATCATCAGATGATCACATATTCATAGCTCAACTGGTATATAGAGGAAATTGGAGTCCTAGTATTGTACTTGACCAAAGATAAAGACCTGAGATGTATGACTCAGGGGGAGTTCAAGTGCTCATGATGAAGAGCTAGAATGCTTGAACCTAGAAGAGTAAGTGCACTGACTTTCCAAATTGTAGGTGATGAAAATTGCAGTAGGAATACCCAAGAAAATTTTATTGTTGACCGGCAGGTGATTGGTGTTCAGTGACACATCCCTCTGCACTTGAGTACTTTAAAAAATGGTTTAGAATTTACATTCTCAATTGGTGTTAGTTGATGATTGAGTCCTCCATCTCAAGTGTTGTGACTTCTGAAAATGCAACAAAATGGAACAGAGGAGGAGAGACATCCGGTAAAGAAAAGAGGGAGAAACAATTATGTTAGTGACCGGTAAATACAGGGAGGAATGATATCTTTATAGTGCCCTTTGTCATTGTTGTCAAAGGGGGAGAAGAATGACTATAGTCTATTGCATACTACATATGTGAGAATCTATGGATCATAGAAAGGGAGAGAAGGATTATGTAGTATGCTAGATACTACATGAGTTGACATCAATGCCAAAGGGGGGGATTGTTGGTATTGTGTTATCATTGATGTCAACCAATATGGGATGGCTACCGGTATGAGAGATGTATGTACAACACTATCAAGGAGGTGTACATGTTGATATATCTTTGATATCACCTTGTTATGCAGAATACTAGTAAGGTAAGGAAGATGACCCCAGGAGTCACTGATACACAAGTTAGTGCCTGACTTGTGTGGATGGAATGGCAAGGTGATCAAGACCGGAATAGTGTATCATCGGTAAGGAAAGGATGTCAACTAATAAGGGTTGTGTTGACAGTCTGTGGTTACCAAGGATGGGCAAGCAAGATGAGTAGAATGCTTGGATGGTGTTTGTGGTGAAGAGGCAAAATGTTACCTGAATCAAATCAACACCGAAAGAGGAGAATGAACAGATCACAAGTATGTTGTAAGGTTGGAGGATAGAAAGACTGCCATCTGATGAAGATGTAGTCATCATGAGAAGCAATGACTGATAGTGAATGTGCCCACACTGGATCACATGTGCCTATTTGAATCTATATGCTACACAAACAGGGAAGTCACATGAGTACACTGTGGGATGCGTAATACAATGTGTCACTCCACCAATAAGTGGAAATTATATCCTATTATGCATTGTGTGCATCATAGCTCTATGAAATAAGGAAGAAGATGTAAAGGAAAGTTGAGTTGTCAGAATAGATGGAGTATGATGTGTTTGTCATCTTGACAAACCAGTTGTGATATGGTCTGAGATGATTAAGGAGAAGGCAAGGCTAAGCAGATGCAAATAGAGTAATGTGGCCCAACTAAAGATGGTGCCTGGTGAATACTGATGATAGATTTTCATCAAGAGGTTTTACTGGTATGAATGTCCACCAGTACTATGAGAAAGGTGCAGATGAAAATATCTTCCCACCTTGTGGGAATGAGCATGCTCAGGATAGACATGTCTAGTGACCAATTAAGGAGTTCCATTGGCAGATCAGCAAAATGTAAACATGATGAGTGAACTAGTAAAGTGTGAGATGGCGACAGGGTTAGTAAACCGATAGAGAAGAGAAACTGGTAGAGTGTTTGGTCGGTGATCCTATCTAGACCGACATGAAGAGTCAAGGTGGCAATTGGTCGACATGGGGGCCACATGGATTCAAGGTGGTGAACCTACATTCGGATGATGAACTAATGTACATTGACAATGTAGTTGCAGGGTTGGTTGACATTAATGGAAGATCCCACAAATCACGGGACATGTTACAGAGTTGTTGTAGAGGTTTGCGGCTCGAGGTTTGGAGGACAACTAAAACCCAGCTAAGAGTGATTGAGGAGATCGAGGTGGAAGAAGGAAACAACAAGACATATCTTTGTGGTTGACCAAGAGACCAGTTGATAGGGAAAAAGCAGATCGCCAAAGATAGGAGTGATCAAGAAGGTGCGTTAATGGCAGAGATGTATAGTTGACTGTCAGGGAGATCAGATTGGGCAAGATCTGATTGGATGTGGTTTTCCTTGAGGGTGATGAGGAAACCCTAACCGCCTAAATTTTGAATTGGGTTTGGTGGAAAACATGGCTATAAATATGCAAACCAAAGACATGGCTATAAATATGCAGACCAAAGACATTGTAAACTTGTTGCTGAATAGAAGAAATATATTGTACTGATGCAAAGTGTGTTACTTTTGCATGTGAGAGAAAATCAGCCAAGTGCTCAATGAGTATCTAAGAAGAGAGTGAGATTGATGGAGAATCTGGTTGAAGTGTTCAACTGATAGGAGAGTAGAACCGGTATTGTACATACCGACAGAGCAGAAGAGAAGGAAGCTGCAGAGTAGGCAGACATAGAACGGGTAGATTTTAGCACTGGTAAAGTGCAGAGAAATGAGGAGGAGATCCAATAGAGAAAAAGAAGAGGAGAGATGTACCGGTAGTTAAGCAGTAGATGCGAGCAGTAGAAGAGTGAGTCGGTGTTGCAAAGGAGGTATCTCACCAACAGAGTAAGGTATATAAAATTGTTGCAAGATTCAATTGTAACAAGACAACTACTTTTGTAATTGAAGTTATCTTTGTGATCACTGAGTTGTAGCTCAGTGAAGGGGTTGTTGCTCCTTTGGTTGGTGCCCTAAATCAAGGGTTGGTGATCCTTGGGTTGGTGCTCCTTGGGTTGGTGCCCTAAACATTGTAACAGTTTTCATTGTGAGGATGGATTGGAGCAGTAGACTCCAGTAGCATTTCTCACTGAGCTTTTTCCCATCTTGGGTTTTCCTCATATATATTGGTGTTACATGATGTCCCTTGTGGGATTGCATTTGTGTTGGTCTCCCCACTAACTGGTAAGTTTGCAGTGAGTTATATCTATTAACTAGTATGCTTACATAGGATAGCTAAAGGGAAAATTTTGAGAACCACTGATATACCCCCTCCCCCTCTCAGTGGTGCATTGTGTCTAACAGAAATTACAATGCAAGATGCAAACACAGTAAGGCAAGTGCTAAACTAAGTGTAGAATTGTACCACCCTAGAAAGGGTGTACAATTTATGATGCTACATTTAGCCCCCACTTTAGCGGTCATATAACACTATATGCATATGCAAGATAAAGTAAAGAAAAGTAAACATTCATGAAAAAGGATAAATCCATAAGTTGTTGGATGAAGCCCCCAATTATATCTATAGTACATAGTTAGAAACTACACCCTACAAAACTGTATGTTAGATAAAATCACAAAATCACCTAAATTCTTACTCAGGAAGGTGATGAAATTTTAGGGTATCTATATGCCCCTCCTGTTTCGGCTTGCTAATTTAGTGAGTTGAAACAAGGTATCATGTTTACCACATAGAATTGTGAAAGAAGATTGATGACAAATTCTCACAAGAATATTTGATACAAGATCAAAAACTAAATGGAGAATCATTTGGTAAGAAAGAGGACTAAACCTCAATTCAAACACAACAAAGAGTGTGAGGATTTGAGAGCTCTCTAACACAAGATGAAAAGATTTGAATGGAAACAAATGTAAGAGATATAATCCAAAAATGCAAATCCATAAAGGAAATTGGAAAAGAATGGAGGATTGAAATGACATCAAAGAGATTATTTATAGCAACACTCTTCTAAAGAAGGCGAGAGATCCTCATTAGGGACATGCACATTCACAAAATAGAAGGGTGTATTATAAAAGATACTTCTCAATGAAGAAAAAAAATTGATGAATGATCAAAGACTTCCAGCACCAAGGAGGAGGTCCTAATTAAGGATATTTACTTAAGATCCCCATTAGGGATGCTTGTTCCAATATGAGAGAAAGAATTCAAATATGAATACACCTCTACAATCAATAAGAAATCCTTATAGAAGACACTACTTTCACAAAGGGGAAATTTTAATCTTAAGAAGGAGAGATGTTTGAAATCACTCTTATCCCCCATATATAGGGAGAAGAGATTAGATATAAATAGGCTATTATGTTGCTTCCAAAAGTATGATTGCACATGAAATTGTACCGTCATGAATGACAATGAGCCCCCAGTAAGTGAGCTACCAATGTCACATAATGATGAGTAACATAATAGTCATTAATGTTATTTAAAGATATGATATATTGAATGAGGTATTTGAATATGACATTTTAAATGCTCTACTATATGTGATATTAAAAAACATGTATAAGATGATGAATGTTAAAAAGTCTTTAGATAGAGAGAAGTTTATAGGAGAAGAATATGCAACTAAGTCATACATTTCTTGCACACAATAAATCTTACAAGAGGGATAAGTGTAATTCATTAGAGCCTTATACCTAGAAGAAGGGATTTTAGAATGAGTAGAAGATAAAGTCTCATAAGTGGAATTAGAAATCTCTTGAGGAGATTCATAAAGAGATTTGTTCATCACTAAGATTTCCTTATGAGGGGGATGATTGTTGAAAGAAGTAGAAGATGGGTTAATTGAGGTGAGGTTATTATCACTACTAAATATAGAATTCACATTGATAGATGGTCTTTTAGATGCTTTGGTGGGATTAGAGGGATTATATCCAAGTCTAAATGAAGCTTCATGTGTGTTATGTTCTAAAGGAACTTTAATTCCTTGTTCATTTGCGCTACAACCATTGCCATTATAGACACTCTTAGCTAAAATGTGAAAACCAGGACCATAAAGGGATGACAAATCAGAAAGAGATGGTTGCGCCTCATAGGTATCAATTCTATATGAATTAGAGGAAGGATTTAAAGAATTATTTGAATTATAAGGAGCCATAAAGTTGTTATTTAGTTGTTTAGACAAAGTGGGTTGCTCTTTAGGTTCCTCCTTAGATTTCTCCTTCTCAGTCTTAGATTCTTTCCAAGATACTCTATACTCTCCTATAAAAGTAGGGCTAAAGTCTAGAGATCCCCAATCATCATCTGAGAGCACTCCTTCAGGAGAAAAGATATCTTTGGGAGGAGATTCTGGTTGAGTAGAAGAGTCAAGACTACTAGAAGGAACAAGATCATTCAAGGAAATAGATGTATTTGAAGAAGTATGATGATTGGGAGAAGAATGGGAAGTATTTGAACAAGAAGATCCATATTTTTTAATGGAGCTTGAAGATTGGTATCAACTAACAAGGTGTATGTCCTATTTTCATAAATGAACTTGACTTGCCTATGCAAAGTTGAGGGGACAAATTGCATGCTATGAATCCACGGTCTCCCTAATAGGAGGTTATATGTCAAATTACCAGGCATGACATGAATAGGTGTAGATAAAGTAACAAGACCTACCTTAATAAGAAAGGTTATGACACCTAAACATTTTTTAGCAACTTATCAAGGCTCAAATAGAAAGAGAAGCACGTTCAATGAGAGAATGATCCACATTAATCTTATCCGATAAGTCCACACTACAAACATTAAGGCCAGATCCATTGTCCACAAGGGTTCGTCTTATAGCAGTATTGTTGATAATAACCACAATCATAAGAGGATCATATTGATGTTGGATTTCATGAAAATGTAACTCATCTTGTGTGAATACGATTTGAGCTTTAGGTTTGTTTGTAGGTCAAAGAATCCATGTTATTAGGTGTCACTGCAAGTGGAACATCTAAGTTTTTCAAAGCATCTTGTAACATCGCATGATAAGTAGGTGAAGTTTGAACTAAATCCCAAATAGAAATCTTGGCAGGAGTAGCTTTAAGTTGTTCAATGAGATCATACTCCTTACTAAGAGTTTGTGATATATGAGGTACTTTTGGAAGAGTAGGCTGAGAGGGAGGAAATAAAGTTGGGATAACTAGAGGAGGAATAGGTTGCCTATTGTTTCTTGTGTTGTAAGTATGAGCAACCATATTATAACACTCTCTAGTGATTTTATTAGCATATTCATAAGGGCTCTTAGTAGGATAACCTCCTTGCACAGTATTAACAGGTTTCTTAGGAGTGAAAAAATAATCATTAGCATAACCACTTTGAACCAGTAAGATAGGCTTACGTTGAGAACTTTGAGAAGGACAAGCACCTTGAACTGTGAAGAGGGGTTTATTAGGTTTTCCATTCACATATATCAAATTTATTGAAGATGGTTTAGGAATATCAAAGGTGTTCTTATGAATTTTAGAAGAAGAAAGGACAAGATTGTTTGAAGAATTATTGATAGTCTCTTCTTGCACTAAAATGTTATGATGGATAAGATCAATTTTATGAGGTAGAATAGGATTAGGCATTGATGTTTTAGAAGGAAGAGTATTAGTAGTAAAGGTCATATCATCCTTTATAATCAAAGGATCTATATGGGGAATAGACTCTCTAGGAGAAGGATCAACATTACTCTCTAAATTTTCACCTTTGAGAGGGAGATCTGTGAAAGAGATGTTAACAATCTCTTCTTGAACTAAAGTATCCTTATGAGTAGAACCTAGTTGGGGAAAAGGAGATGTCTTATCTTTAGAGAAAATATGATTGAAACTCATGGAAGGTAAGATGCTATCAAGGGGGGTTACTCTCATATGGTAGAGAATAAGAAAAAATTTCTTCTAATGGTTCATCCCAAATAGTGATGTCTTTGAGAAAAGTATTAGAAATATCTTGCACAAAGATGTCTTTATTTTTATTGCCAATTTTGGGAGAAGGGATAACATTGTTCATTAATTATTCATCCTTAGGGGGGAGAGCATCACTGCATGTGTTTAAATCATCCTCTTGCCTAAAAATGTGTTCAATAGGATGTTTATGGGAGAGAGAATTAAGGAAATTGATTATGATTTCATCTTCTTTTTCTAAGGCATCTTTATGGGTAAGACAAGCTTCAAGGCAAGGAGAAGCATTTCTCATTAATGCATAATCTCTAGTGGGAATTTTGTTGAAGTCAAAATAGGAAATGCCATCACTAGGAAAATTAGGGACATTACCATCTTCTCACACAAAATGATCCTCATGAGGGGAGTATTCTTTAGGAGAGAGATGAACATCTTTTTCCAAATATTCATGCTTAGGAAGGAGATGTTTGAAAGAAGTGCTCATAACCTCTTGTTGCACTGACATGCCCCCATTGGTAAGACCAAATTTAGGAGAAGATAAGTAAATGTCCATCAATACCTTTTCACTTAGAGAGGCATCATGTAAAGAAGGTAAAGTAACACTAAGAAAGGTGTTTATGATATCATCCTCTTCCTATAAGATAGCTAGATGGGAAGGGCTCATTTAAGGAGAATTGTCAAGATCACTCTTCAAATATTCATCCTTAGAGCATGGGAGAGTTTTGAAGGGGTTGGTAACAACTCTTTTAGGCACTAAAATGTTGTCATAGGTAGGAGGAGGTTCTTTAAGAGATGGAGAAATTGAAGCAAGGGAAGCTAACCCATTATCACATTTATGAAATGAATGCATCATGACAATAATTTTCTTTTTTCAAATGATAATATATGCAAAATAAAAGAAAATGTTCAATTTTAACCAATACAAGCACTCTATATGTTGATTTAGAAAATTAAATTTATAAGTTAAATGTGTTCCTAAGTCAGATCTGAAATTAATGATCCAAATTAAGCTATCCACAAGTTCAATTTTGAATTGAAAAATTAGGGTTTTAACAAAATTGACTTGTAAATATTTTAAATTTGCAAGGAATTGAAACTTGTAAATGTGAATTTGAATTTTAAATAGAAAAAAAACTCAGATCTGAGAACATAAATAATAATTAAAGAAGATTGGATTCACATCGAGTTCACCAAAATGTGGAGGGGAAAAAGTGAGCCCGCATGACAAGGGCCTAATTTTACTTTTGCCAACACATTGGGAATGCGAAAGAGCCTAGGGAGATAGCTCAATTTGGATACTTCTTTTGAGAAAGAGAGAGCCAAGGATTATCTCTTAGTTTTTTTATTCCTCTTGTTGTAAAGGAAGATAAGATGTGAAAGATAGGATGTGATTGATCAACTAGACTAGGTGATAAACAATGAAGCATATATGAACTGAAATTGAAGAAAATCAAAGATCTAAAACTGAGATACTGAAAGAAGAGAAGGGGGGTGAATTTGGATGTGTACTTGGTGTTAAAAAATGAGTCAAAGAAAGTTGCAATTGAAGACCTACAAATCTAATGTTCCGAGCTTCCACCTTGCCAAATTTCACTTGAAACTGGGTGGACCAGGGCATAGGACTAGGGTGCCTAGAGAGGACCAGGGTGCCCAGAAAGAACCAAGGTTCCCAGAGAAGACCAGGAAACTTAGGGAGGACCAAGTTGTAGGACCAGGGCACCAAGAGAGGACCAGGGTGCTCAGGAAGGACCAGGTCACATGACTAGGGTGCCGAGATAGGACCAGGGCGCTCATGAAGGACAAGGTCATAGGACTAGGGTGTCATACCCCTGTCCTAATGATTTATGCTCAAATTTTATCTTTGGGACTGTGTCTGTGTGCTCTGTTGGACCTAAAATTTGCAGCGATGATCGGATCATGTACCTGCACTTGCAACTGAAAATAGTGTTTTGGGTGGCTATACAGGATTTTGCCTTAGTCAAACCCCTATTTTGGTGATTTCCACCTCCAAAAATAGCTGATTTGTATAGTAAAATAGTCTGTGTAGGAATATTGTGTGTGTGCAAGACCCTAGGATGAAAGAAAACAATCTAGAGAAACCCTAAATGCTTGTAATTGACAAAGTAAATTCTCTAAATCAATGATGCAAAGTGATCTAAAGAATGAATGTAAATATGTAAATTGATGTAATGAATCTCATATAAAGACATGAAAACAACATGAAACCATACCCAACCCCTAAGGGAGGGGTACAAGCCAATTGTCAGTTGGTGATCTCCTATTATTCTTCAATGTCTTCAAGGCTCCTAATTGATGATGAATGCTTGACAAATACTTGATGAATTCTTGACAAATACTTGATGAATGCTTGATGAATGTTGTTGAATATTGGTGAAGACTCCACATAGGCTTCTCTTTCACTACATAGAAGGCTCCTTGTGCTCGATCCAACAACTTTTGCCTAGATTCTATTAGATCTTAGTTGCCTCCAAATGAATAAAGAGAGCTCTTATTTATGAAACCCTAGATCTTAATATTATCTTTAGGACAACCTAGGATTTTAATTTCCTGCCAATTGCTTGGGGTTAAACATTATAATATCATAGGATTATGCTCACAAAGTTTTGGGAAAAATGTCGGGGACCGTGTGCAAACTGCACATGGTCCAACCAAATTTTCACCAAATTTTGATAGTTGTTAAATATGATGACATTAGAGTAAATCCCAAAGTTACAGCTGATTTTGAGATGTTTTGTTATGCAAAATCAGGCCTTAAAAGTTGAAATAAGATATAACTAAGGTTTATGATTTAATGATTTATTGGAGGAATAAAATAAAAAGGGGCACACTTAGGGTAAAGGGCCCAATTTTATGATGTATGAAGTGATGAAATATGACTTTAGATTTAATTAAATTAATTAAATGCATAAAGGGAAATTATAATGCAAGATACAAATACACTAAGGTGGGTGCTAAACTAAGCATAGAATTGTACCACCCTAGCAAGGGTGTACAATTTATGACACTACACATGGTTAGAAACATTTTATCCAAAAATATAGAGCTTGTTAAATTTATAATTTCCATAGCTAAATTATGGAGTTGGAATTTAAATTCTATTTTTATAAGAACCTGTAAGACAATAACATGAATTTTGTTGTAGACAATTTATCCAAGAACCCTACATATTGTTTCTCCTCTCAAAAGCACATAAAAATAGAGTCCACTAATCCTTTGAGCCCTCTCTTTCTCAAGTCTCTCCCTTATGCACTCTCTATACCTATATCTCACTTTATCCCTCCCACCTTACCCATCCCCATCTCTCTCTCTCTCTCTCTCTCTCTCTCTCTCTCTCTCTCTCTCTCTCTCTCTCTCTTCCATTCCTTTTGTACTTATCTCTCTCAGATCTCAATCACCCTTTCTAGTTTTCCTTGATTCATATTTCTTTCTCACATTAGCTTAGTCTTAGTCTCTAACATTTTTATCATAGTTAATAAATGAGAAAGATGATCATATGGTGTTGCAAGCCATAAGCATGAAAGACTAGGATGTCCAAAGTTAAATAGTATGAACAATAAAGAGAATTTTTTTGTAGGCTTGACTAATCCAAGCACCCTACACATTGTCTCTCTTCTCACAAGCACATGACAATAGAGTATACTGTGATCTCTCTGTCCCTCTCTCAATTCATCCAAGAATCCTACACATTGTTTTCCTCTTACAAGCACATGGAAATATAGTCTATTGCTACTCTCTTTCTCTCTCTTGTTGGGAAAATAGTGTCTTAACCTTACATTTACATAAGGTTACTATTTATATTAAGTTTTCATTTGAGCATGAAATGGTTTGAAATTTTCTCCAAAGCTTTGGACTGGCTAGATAAATATTTTGGTAAATTTTTATCACAAGATCATAACTAGTTTTGAAGATATTAAATTTTCTATTTTTGAAGGTTACAGTGAAAGGTTTACATTTAATTTTGAGTACTTTAGAGTCTCCATAACATATTTAAAAGTGGGCATAACCAGCGTAGTGGATTATGAGGTGATACAAAAATTTATGAGCTTTCTGACACTTCAAATGGTCCATCAATCCTACACCCAGTTCACAAGTTATGGTGCTTAGAAGTTTGGTCTCTTGAAATAAGAAATATAAAAAATGCATTGGACACATAAACGATCTGTAGAAGGGAGGAAAAAGTGTTGATGTATGTTTTGACACGTCATAGATAATATATATTGGAGATAAGGCTGGTTCCACTTTATTGAGTGGTTTTAGCCATGATTTTGTAATACCATTTGACAGATTCATGTATTGTATCTCTTATATATGAGATACGTGAGATAGAGGTTGTGTGTAAGAGTCTTATGGCTATTGAGTTACCTCTAAATCTCTAGTTGGTGGTACTCTTATGAAGATCTTTCTTTGCAAGTATATTGTAATTTGTTATTGATTTCTAAATAATATATTGGACAACTTTTGGAGTGTGGGTTTTTTCTATTGAAAGGGTTTTCTAGGCATAAATCATTGTTTTGTGGTATGCATGCTATTATGTCTATTTTTGTTAAGTTTATATAACTATTATAATGATCTATACAAGTTTTGAATTATCCTCCTCTCAAAGTTAGTGTAGGAAGCTATTCTGCCACTTATTTTCCTTACAAGTGGTATCAGAGCCTGATCACCTTTGGTTTCAATTGTGGGTTGTTGGGTTTTTTGAATTAATCTATATTTGAGTGGGAGCTTGTGTAGAAGATACTTTTTGATCTTGTTACAATAAGTTTTAGATGACAAGTTCATCAGGGAGAATAGATGTGGAGATTTTTTTTAGAATTAATTTTAAGATGTGGAAGTTGGAGATGGAGGATCTACTAATAGATCAAGATATGTGGGATGTTGTTGATGTGAATGTATCAAGGCATTCAAAATCATAATATGGTTACTTAGTATGATGTTATGGACCATAAATCCAAGGGTCTAATCAAATTGTTCCTGGAACTCTATTCTAATAAATGTCCATGAAGAGACCTCTCCAAAGAAGCTATGGACCAAGCTTGGTGAAATGTATCAAGCCAAATCTTAATTGAATCATATTTTATTGAGGAAGAAATTACATTCCTTGAGAATGGAAGAAGGTGGACGAATAATAGACCACCTGGAAGCATTTAACATTTTGGTAGCTCAATTTGTTTTCATTGGTGTCAAGAGGAATGAGGAGGATAAAAGTTAGATCTTTCTTTGTTCATTGCTTGATTTGTGGGATTCTCTTGTTATGGCTCTTGGTGGTACTTTTGTTTTCTTGAAGTATGAAGATGTAGTGGGAGCCTTTCTTGGAGAAGTGATGTGAAGAAAGGTATACATCAGTTCTAAGGAATTCCTAATTGTTCATGGAAGACCTAAGAGAAAAGGCAAGAATAATGAGAAGCATAATAAATCCAAGTCCAGAGGGAGATCGAAATCTCCTAGAAATTCCAGTGTCATTTATTGAAATTGTGGTAAATTGGGACACATCTATAAGGACTACAAAAAACAAAAGAAAAAGAAAAAGAAAAAGAAGAAGTTTGATTTTGATTCTAAGTTTGAGAAGGAAGAAGGTGATGCATTCATTGTAGATTTGGCTACTCATGCAGGCAATGATGCATGGTTAATTTACTTAGGTGCATCTTTTCATATGACTTCTAATGGAGATTGGTTTTTTGACTATGAAGAATTTCATGAAGGTAAGGTGTACTTAAGTGATGATTCACATTTAGCTATTGTTGGTCATGGTAAAGTTAGAATCAGTTTTTTCGATGGTATAATAAAAATAATTACATGTGTGTTGTATATCCTTGGATTAAAATGAAACTTATTATATATAAACAAACTGATAGATGTGGGTGTGCAAGTACTTTTTTGATGCAGGATGTGTAAAGCGGAAAAATTGAACCCTAGTTGTTCTCCCCTCCCCAACTCCAAGGAGAGAGAAGGGAGATCACTAGGGTTGATGGTTTTCACTTAGGGGAGAATTTACATTCAAAAGAGGGGTTGAAACCCACAAGATCCAATCCCACACAATGCAAGATTGGATTCTAAATGAGTTTCAAGGGTTGTGACATCAAGGATACCCTCTTTTGTAAAGAATGCAGATAGAATGATTGAACTAGGAATGCATGTAAAGTAGGAAAGATTCACTTATAAACAGAGATAGGGATACAGGATGAAGCTGCAGACTTGGAATTAGCAGTAAAATGTCGAGACGGTGCTGTTCTACAAATTTGAGCGAAAGTTGACGGGACGATGGTGCCCAGCGTGCACACGGTCCTCCGAAAAATCTGCAAAACGAAGGTGGATTTGTTCGTCTCTGCACAAGGATTCCAGATCTTCAATTACAGCCACATACCTGCAACCTACACACAGACAAGAGAGGACAATTGGGGGGTTAGGGATTAGGGGTTTGCCTTTAGGTCAAACCCCGATTTTGGAATTAACCAAGAAATGAGAATGTTGTAAATGTAAATGTTTGTAATGTAAACAAGTACTGATACCTTGTTGTAAGAATGTTTGTATTCTTACATGCGAAGGTGTAATGTATGTTGTATGTTGTATGTTGTATGTGATCTCCTCTTCAATGGTTGAATCCTTGTCTTGAATGCAACACCTAGCCTTGAATGGAGACTTAGAATGCTCAATTGCTTGAAGGAATGCTTGAATGCTTGAATGTTTGAATGTTTGAATGTTTGAATATTGCTTCCGCGTCTTGCTCTTGCTTATTTCCTTCCTCCCTTTCTAGGAGAGGAAAAGTAGTTTATATACTTGTCAATTAGGGTTGATAGACTGATTTTTCCAACCTTAGGCTGACCAGGAAACATTATTTCCTGAATTGCAAACTTAAAGACCCGATGCCCAAAAGAGACCGGGCCCAAAATAGGGCCAGGGACCAAGGCGCTGGGCGCCATGGTCCTGGGGGACCAGGGTGCTGGGCGTCCTAGTCCTAAAGGACCAGGGTGCTGGGCGCCATGGTCCCACCTCCCGGGACAACAGGGTGCAAGGAGGGACCAGGCTAGGGTGCAGAAAAATGCAGTTTTTGGTGTTGTAAACAGGTTTCAAGGTCTCCATTCAGGTTCAACGTTGCGTCGCCATCGTGAAGACCCAAATGCAGTCAAAATTGCAAGTGTCACAATTTTAGGATGCTACATTTAGCCGCCACTTTAGCGGGAGTATAAGCGTACGCTCATACTTCCTGTAAAGTACAAGGAAACAACATTGAAAAACTTTCACCACGTCAAGGAGGCAAGATACACCAAGCCCCCAGTGGACTAAGGATCTTACGACTTCGATTGACAAAGTAAAAGGGAAGATCATGAGGGAGAACCATGACTGTCAGTAGTAAGGTTCCCTCACTATGAGTCATGTAAGAAAGATATCAAAAATTTTCAAGGCAAAGCTAAATTTGTCAAGAAATTTTCAAGTATCTTGAAAAGATATGAACCGGATGTATGCCCCCCTACGTTAAAGCGATCGCACACGCCTCATCGGGGGTGATTGCTTTAAGGTAGTGATACATATAAGAAATGAGAAAGGAGCACGTTATCACAAGGATTTAGCCCCCAAGTGTGAGATAAGCCCAAGTATAATAGACACAAAACACAAAGGACAAGGTGACTTCGCTTTCCTCAGGGTCAGTATGTTGTATGATAATTCATGTATATCATATATGTGTATGCATAATTGTTCTTCATTCCCCAATCAAGGAAGGTCACCTAGAAGAAGGGAACACATGTGTCTTTTGAGTCAACATGAGAGAGACCAAAAGAGATCTCAATGCTTTGCATCATCCTCAAGTGGGCAACACTAAGGACAACAAATAGAAGAATGAGATTAACACATAGAAGAAGTAACAAAAGAGTTCAAGAGAGGAGGAGAGAGTCTGCTATGCTAATGAAACTAGTCTAGCACGTCATCTACCCCCCGATCTTGCTGATCAATATTTCGGGAAGGTAGGAAACATGCTAGAGGAGGAACATCCAACACAGCAGATGGAGCTATCACAAGATCCAAACAAGGGCTATGTTCATGTTCCGAGCCACGTTATTCTTGTCTAGGAGCTAGGATAAGTGCTTTAGAAAATTCGTTAGATAAATGGTTATCAACATCAACATATTCATATTCACTATCAGAATGAAGAGGAGTAACATTTTCATCTATATCATCATCAAGATTTACAAAAATAGGATCTTTAACTCGCACAAGATCAAGACCGTCATGCATCTTATGTTTAGGAGATTTTGGCTCAATCTTCGGCTAAGGAGAAAATGGAATAATACTAGCTGAAGGTGTTTTTGGGGATTGCAAAGTTTGAGAAGCAGCTGCCTAAGCTCTAAGATGAAGCTTTCGTTGGCGTTCACGTGCAGAACGATTTCGTCTAGTCTTAGTAGGAAGTTGAGAAGATTGAGGAGGAGGAATGTTCTCATCCTTTTCACTTGGGTGTTTAGGTTGTGGTCTCTTAGGTTGAACAATAGGAGAAGAGGAAGGTCTCTTCTCTCCATAAGAGGAAGGAGGAGGAACTGCTCCATATAAGGGAGGAATATTTGGTTTAGGAAGGAGACCAAGCCCATCATGACGAGGAGGTATAGGTCTACTTTTAGGAAGTTTATTAGATATAGGCATAGTCACATTCTTAGGGATGGGTTGGGAATCTTCTTGAGGAAAGACATTAGTTTTATCTTTCAAAGGAAGAACTTCTTTCTCAAGAATGATAGGAATATCAAGTTTGGGTGTTCTAGGTTCACTTAGAGATAGGATCATATCTTTTTTCCACTTTTCATAAGATTTGAAAAGATGATCACTCCGCGGTGGAAGAGATTGGAATTGTTTAGGCCAAAAATAATCAATAGGAACGCTAGAAGTTCTTTCAGCTGGTTTAAAGAGACTATGATTGACAGTAACAACTTCACCATTATGGGGAAATTTCAAACACTTGTGAATAGGAGAAGCAATAGCTTTCATGGAAGACAGCCAAGGATAGCCTAGCTTCACACGAAATTGTTCAGATGATGGAATAATAGCAAAGTCCACATCAAGGGATTTGTTATGAACCTCAATAGGCAATGTAATAGAACCAATTGCAGGAGAAGAAAATGCATCAAATAATTTCACAACCACATTTGTTTCGTCATAGATCACTTGATTCAATTGCAAAGTAAAAAGAAATTCTTTAGTAATGACATTAACCATACAAGAAGGATCAATAAGCACTCCACGATAAGGTGTATTCTTGACTTTTGCAACTATATATAAAGGACCATCAGGTGCCCTGATAGTTTCACTAGAATCAAAGGTGATGGAAGGTTCTTTAGGGATTTTCTGCTGCTCTACAAAGTTAATCACATTCGGAGTCATAGACACAAGATCATCAGGTGAGACAGAGGAATCATTAGTATCAATCACATTAGAGGTATGAGAAGGCAATGGATCGGTAAAAATATTAAGATTTTGGTTAGGAGGAGCTATAGATGTGTTGCCTTTATCATTCACACTAGAAACAGAGATAGTATTATTATCAATCAAATCTTGAATTTTACCCTTTAAAGCAAAACATTTTTTAGTATCATGCCCAGGATGACGATGAAATTGACAAAAAGATTTGTTATCAAAATAGGGTGAATTAATCTTTGCAGGATCTATTTTCTTTATAGGAGGAAGAGTAAGCACATTTTGTTCCAATAACTTATTCATAATACTATGCAATGATTCATTCAAAGGAGTAAACTTTCTTTCTTTCTTGAAAAACTTAGAAATAGGAGGCACACCTGATGCTGCATTCACATTGTTGTTGATGATGTTTTCATTGAATTTAATGGACTCTCTATTCGGTTTAAACTTCCCAAATGGTTGTTGACTACTATCACCCTTATCACTCGGAGCCATAGGAGTTGCTTGTTCCATTTGACTCACAGTCAGTTGATAATTGTGAAGAGTTGCACACAACTATTGGAAAGAAGTAAACTCAGAAAATAGAAGTTTTTCTCTAATATCTTTTTGTAAATTAGATATAAAGATTCATTGAATATCATTGTCAGGTACTGGAAAGGAAATTTGAGCATACAAATGCTTATATCTACCAATGAAATCAGTCACTTTTTCTTTAACACCTTGTTTACAATGCATTAAATCAATCAAAGTAACTTTAGGACTTATATTGTTTTGAAATTGTTGAATAAAAGCATTTGCAAGTTGTTCGAAAGAAGTAATAGAATAGGAAGGCAACGAGCAATACCATTGTAGGGCTTTATCTCTTAATGTTCTAGTAAACAGTTTTGCAAGCAACCTTTGGTCATAAGCAAAATCAGTACATATTGTTTGAAAGGTCTTAACATGTGTTAGAGGGTCACCCTTACCATTATAAAGCTCCAAATGCGGAATTTCAACATGTTTAGGGGGGATAGCTCGAACAATGTCAAGAGAAAGTGGGCTCGCAACATCAAATGTGGGCACACTAAACTTAGATTGATTCATAGAGGCAATTTGTTGCTGTAAAGAAGAGACAGTTTGTGCAAGATTGTTAATGGTCGCTTCAGTCGAAGAGTTCATATTAGATGTGTTAGATTGTGATGGAGGTATTATGTTATTGAAAGAAGGTATTGATTGAGAGTAAGGTGGTGGGACACTATGATAGTTAGTTATAGGAGATGGTTGGAAAGGAGGAACACTACAAGGAGGAATGGAATGGTTAAATGAATTGCCCCCTTGTGTCATGTTCATTTGTGGAGATATAATAGGAACACTTATTGAAGGAATGAATGAAGAAGTTGGATTGAATGAAGGAAGAGGGTTGATTGAAGAAGAGGGATTGCCCCCATGACTGGTGATCATAGGTGGAATGTCTTGTATTGAAGTAGTCATTATGTTTGATGTAAAAGTAGGTATACTAGCAATAGGAGTTGTCAAAGGAATAGAATGATTAACTTGAGTATGAGGTTGTGCATAACCCAAAGTTTCAGCACAACTCTTCATAGGCATCACATTCGAATCCACAATGTGTGCAATACCATGCAAAATATCAATTCCATTCTTATCACTTTGAACCATATGTTTTAGACCCTCAATTAATGAAAGAGCTTCACTATCAGGGTATTTTTGAGACATCCATTGTCGAAAATCATCAAATTGGTTATCCAATTTTGAAAGTTGTTCTACAGAAACCTCATGGAGAGCTTCTTCATCATTAAGAGGATTAGAGAAATTACCCATGTCCTCGTTAAAAAGGCCATTCAAATTAGGTTCCATCTCCTCAGTAATTACACCTTGGAAAGACTTAATTCTAAGGCTTCGTCTAACGGGAATAGTGTAAGTAGGGCTTATTATTGTAAAACTCATGCACTAAAGAGAGAGAGAAGATTTTGAATTTTAGAGGTATCAAATTTCAATAAAATCAGCCAATCTCCTAGATTTAAGCTGTTAAATGCAATCAAAACAATCTCCCGAAATTTCGGAAAAAATGTCAGGGACCGTGGCGAACGGAGTGCACACGGTCCTCGCAACTTTTTTCAAAATTTTCAGGGATGAAAGTTATTATGATTTTAAAGCTAATCTGAAAAAATTGAGTGATTTTATGATCTGTAGATAGGCCAAATTAAAGTTGCAATCTCAAAATTGAACCCTACCAAGATTGTTGAAAAATGTAAAATTTGAATCTTGAAAAAGAGGGGGAAACTGAAATTTTGAATTTTATGATTTTAGAGGGAATACTAAAAGCAATGCAAGTTTTGAAATTTTAAGAATTGACTCAATTTCACACAAAATTCAATTTTGAAAATATAAATCAAGGTTGTTACAATTAAACACTTAATTTCAAAAGTCACAAACTGCAAAAATTTGAATAAAGCCCTTGAATTCTGAATGAATGCCAACACACTTTTCAGATTTAGGACTGTAAGAAAAACAATTTTGATATGAATTTCAATTTCAACAACTTTTGAATGATTAGAAGCCTCAATCCAAGCAATCACTAGACCAACTTTGACTTTAATTTTGAAGGTGTTAAAATTGATAAAATCAGCCAAAATTCTGGATTTTAGCAAAAAAATACAGTAAGATCTAGCTCCCAAAATTTTGGAAAAAATGTTGGGGACGATGGCACTCGGGGTGCACACGGTCCTCGCAACTTTTTTCCAAATTTTCAGGGATGAAAGATATTGTGATTTTATTGCGGAATCCAAAGTTACAGCCGATTTGGAGGTGTTTTGATCAGTGAAATTATTAGTCAAAGATTGAATCAAGAAGGTTTTAAAAATTAGGGTTTTGACACTTAACCACTTAATTTTCAAAATTAAAGCACAAATATGATTTGACAATTTGCAATAGAAGGGTAGATCTGAAACAAGCATTAACAATTAAACATTTCACAAGCTCAATTACTAAAAAGAAAATTTTAGGGTTTTTATGCAATCAACCTCTTAAATTTGCAAAAGATCAAACATGGAAATGTAATTAAGGAAGAAATTTTTTCAGATCTAACCATGAATAATCAGAATGATGATGTTCACGTCGGGTTCACCAAAATGTAAAGTGGAAAAATTGAACCCTAGTTGTTCTCTCCTCCCCAAATCCAAGGAGAGAGAAGGGAGATCACTAGGGTTGATGGTTTTCACTTAGGGGAGAATTTACATTCAAAAGAGGGGTTGAAACCCACAAGATCCAATCCCACACAATGCAAGATTGGATTCTAAATGAGTTTCAAGGGTTGTGACATCAAGGATACCCTCTTTTGTAAAGAATGCAGATAGAATGATTGAACTAGGAATGCATGTAAAGTAGGAAAGATTCACTTATAAATAGAGATAGGGATACAGGATGAAGCTGCGGACCTGGAATTAGCAGTAAAATGTCGAGACGGTGCTGTTCTGCAAATTTGAGTGAAATTTGATGGGATGATAGCACCTGGCGTGCACACGATCCTCCAAAAAATCTGCGAAACGAAGGTGGATCTGTTCGTCTCTGCACAAGGATTCCAGATCTTCAATTACAACCGCGTACCTACAACCTACACATAGAAAAGAGAGGACGATTGGGGGGTTAGGGATTAGGGGTTTGCCTTTAGGTCAAACCCTGGTTTTGGAATTAACCAAGAAATGAGAATGCTATAAATATAAATGTTTGTAATGTAAACAAGTACTGATACCTTGTTGTAAGAATGTTTGTATTCTTACATGCGAAGGTGTAATGTATGTTGTATGTTGTATATGATCTCCTCTTCAATGGTTGAATCCTTGTCTTGAATGCAACACCTAGCCTTGAATGGAGACTTAGAATGCTCAATTGCTTGAAGGAATGCTTGAATGCTTGAATGTTTGAATGTTTGAATGTTTGAATATTGCTTCCGCGTCTTGCTCTTGCTTATTTCCTTCCTCCCCTTCTAGGAGAGGAAAAGTAGTTTATATACTTGTCAATTAGGGTTGATAGACTGATTTTTCTGACGTTAGGCCGACCAGGAAACATTATTTCCTGAATTGCAAACTTAAAGACCTGATGCCCAAAAGAGACCGGGCCCAAAATAGGGCCAGGGACTAGGGCGCTAGGCGCCATGGTCCTGGGGGACCAGGGCACTAGGTGCCCTAGTCCTGAAGGACCAGGGCACTGGGCACCATGGTCCCACCTCCCGGGACAGTAGGCTGCAAGGAGGGATCAGGCCAGGGTGCAGAAAAATGCAGTTTTTGGTGTTGTAAACAGGTTTCGGGGTCTCCATTCAGGTTCAACATTGTGTCGCCATCGTGAAGACCCAAATGCAGTCGAAATCGCAAGTGTCGCAATTTTAGGACGCTACAGGATGTAAAATGGTTAAGGATGCTATTATGATTTCTAGAGATGTTAGATTCAACACTTTGTATAATCTAGATGCATATACTATTAAATGAAATAACACTTCTATAAAAAATAAATTTGTGGATACTTCATTGGAAGATTTGAGGGTTTCACCTTCAATGGATGGACATGGCTTTTGGGTACCTAAGGGTTCTCTTGCTTCTGGATAAAAGTTAACTGTAGAAAAGACTATGTTATGGCACCAGAGCCTTGGTCACATTGGAGAAAAAGGTCTACGAACCTTGAAAAATAAAAACCTTGTTGAAGGTTTGAATGATTGTAATCTTGACTTTGATTTCTGTGAGCATTGCATTTATTGAAAACAAAATCACGTTCAATTTTACATGAGTTCTCATAAATATTATGGTGTTTTGGATCTTATTCATTTTGACGTGTTTGGTCCCACAGATGTTCCTTCTATTGGAAAATCCACATATTATGTTTCATTTATTTGTGATTTTAGTAGAAGGATCCATGCATATACTTTCTAAAGAATAAATTTGAAGTTTTCAGTCATTTTAAAGAATTTAAAGCAATGGCTAAGTTTTAGAATAGAAAGAAAATTAAATGTTTGAGGACTGATAATGGCGATGAATTTTTCTCTAATGATTTTGATAGATTCTATAAAGACTGTGACATTAATAGACATAAGACAATTTCATATTCTCTACAACAAAATGGAGTTGCAGGAAGGATGCACAAGACAATGATAGAAAAGACTAGGAGTATGTTGACTAGCACTGGCCTAGAACAAAAAATTTGGGCTGAAGTTGTAGCTATTGCTCGCTACTTGATTAGTAGGTCTCCTACATTAGTTCTTATTAATAAAATGCCTATGGAAGCATGGTCAGGACAAAATCCTTCATTAAGACATCTTATAGTTTTTGGTTGTGAGGCATATGCACATATGCCAAAGGAGAAGTTAACAAAATTGGAGAACAAGGTGGTGAAATGATCATCGGATATAGTTATGGTGTGAAAGGATACAAGCTTTGGGACCTTGTTTCACAAAAGGTAATACATAGTAGAAGTGTCATTTTAGAAAAATAAGTCTCCTTTTGTTACATTGTAGCTAGAACAAACTAAATAGGAAGATGTGATTCAATTCCCTTCTACACTTGAAAGAGTTGAATTGGGACCCCTAGATAGGAAAGAAGTTGAGGAGAGCTCATCTAGCTCTAAATCTTTAGAAGATGAAGAACCTTGAACTCAGCTTGTTTGAAGGTCTACAAGACATAGACAACCATCTGAAAGGTATTCACCTGATGATTGGAGATGTATTTTTTATTTGAATACGAATGTGGATGAACCTAGATCTATAGAAGAGGCATTACGTATGAATGATGTAGAATCCTGGAAGATTTCTATGGAAGAAGAAACAACTACTTTGAAAAATAATGATACATGGGATCTTGTACCATTGCTTGAAGGACAAAAACCCGCTGGTTGTAAATGGGTGTTTAAGAAAAAGATTGGTTCAAATGGAGGTATTGAGAAGTATAAAGAAAGGTTGGTTGTAAAAGACTACTCTCAAGTTGAGGGGGTTGATTATCATGAGATATTTTAACCTGTTGCAAAAATGACATCCATTAGATTTTTTCTTTCTATTGGTGTTGCTTATAATTTAGAAGTTGATCAAATAGATGTGAAAACTGATTTATTTCATGGTGATTTAGAGGAGGACATTTATATGACACAACCAGAGCACTGAGTTCAAAGATAAAAGTAATTTGGTTTGTAAATTGAAGAAATCTTTGTATGACCTCAAATAGAGTCCTAGGATGTGGTACTAGAAATTTGATACATATCTATTGAGTTTAGGATTTGAGAATTCTCAAATCAGATCACTATGTTTATTATAAATTTGATGGTGATCATTTCATGTACATTACACTATATGTTGATGATATGTTATTCATTGGTAAAGGGAAAGGAATGATTTTAGAAATAAAGTCTCAACTCGCTTTTAAATTTGAAATGAAAGATCTTGGTGGAACAAAACACATTCTTGGGATAGATATTTGAAGAGATAGAGTGAAAAAAAAGATATGGCTAGGCCAGACTAAGTATGTAAATTTGGTTTTATGGAGGTTCAACATGCAGGATTGTAGACCATTGTGTGTCCTTTCATAATTGGAACAAAATTATCAATTTTAGATTTTCTAACATCCCCATCAGAGATGGAAGACATGAGGAGAGTGCCTTACCAGAGTTCAGTTGGAAGTTTGATGTATGCTATTCTCTATACTAGACCAGACATTGCCCAAGTAGTGGGAGTTCTTTCCAAATATATGTCTAATCCTTGTAGAGTTCATTGGGATGTAGTTAAATGAGTCTTCAGATATTTGAAGGGTTCCTCAGAGTATTCTTTGCATTATCATGGTAATTTAGTAGGAGATGTGATTTCCCTTGATATTCATGGTTATGTGGATTTAGGCTGGGTAGGTGATATTGATAGAAAAAGATCAACTAATGCTTATGTGTTTACTTTATTTGGTGGTACAATTAGTTGGATGAGTAAGCAACAAGATGTGGTTGCTTTGTCCACTATGGAAGAAAAGTATATGGCATCTACTCATACTTGTAAAGAAGCCATTTGGCTTAAAATACTGTATTCAGATATTGAAATAAAACAAGGTGCAATGATAGTCAAAGTGCAATCTACCTAGCAAAGAACCCGACAACTCATGCTTAGACCAAGCACAATGATGTTCAATATCATTTTGTCAAAGATATGGTTGAAGATGGCAGGGTGAAGCTGGTTAAGGTAAAAACTTTGATGAATGTTGTAGATTATTTAACTAAAGATGTGAGAAAAGAGAAGTTCAGATGGTGTTCGAAGACTATGGGCCTCATACCCCCTAGAAATTAATTTTATGTAGATACTCCCTTTTCTCTTGCAAGGTGTTCGACAAGTGGGAGAATGTTAGAAAAATGTTGTCTCAATATTGTATTTACATAAGATTATTATTTATAGTAAGTTTCCATTTCAGGGCAAAATGGTTCAAAATAATTTCTAAAGATTTGGATTGGCTAGATAAACATGTCGATAATTTTTTGTCGCAAGATCATAACTAGTTTTGAAGATATTAAAGTTTTTTGTATTTGAAGGTTGTGATGAAAGGTTTAAATTTAATTTTGAGGAATTTAGAGGCTCCCTAACATCCTAAAAAGTGGTTGCATTTATCATAGTGGGTTATGAGGTGATAGAGAACTTTGTGATATTTTCGACGCTTCAAACAGTTCACCAATCAGACACCCGATTCACAAGTTATGGCCTCTGGAAGTTTGGTCTTCTGAAATAGGAAATATAAAAATGCATTGGACACATAAATGAGTTTTAAAAGGGAGGAACACATGTTTATGTGTGTTTTAACACATCATAGGTCATCTTGATTGGAGATAAGGTTGGGTCCACTTTATTGGGTGGTTTTAGACCATGGTTTTATAATATTGTTTGATGGTTTCATGTATTGTATCTCCTATATTTGAGGTGCATGAGCTAGAGGTTGTGTCTAAGAGTTTTATGGCTATTGAGTTACCTTTGAATCTCTAGTTGGTGGTACTCCTATTAAGAGCTTTATCTTCAAGTTTAAATTATAATTTTTTATTGATTTCTGCATAATATATTGGGCAGCTTTTGGAGTGTGGGGTTTTTCTCTTGAAAGGATTTTCCCATAAAAATCACTATGTTGTGGTATGCATGCTATTATGTCTATTTCTCTTAACTTTTTCTAACTTTTGTAACAATCTATAAATTTTTTTATTATCCTCCTCTCAATATTAGTGTACGAAGTTGTTCCGCTACTTAACTTCCTTACATCTCTCTTCCCCTCCTCTATCCCTCCCACACTAACCAGATCTCTCTCTCTCTCTCTCTCTCTCTCTCTCTCTCTCTCTCTCTCTCTCTCTCTCTCTCTCTCTCTCTCTCAGTTCTCTTCCTCATGAACTCTCTCTACCTATGTCTCACTTTATCCCTCCTACCTTACTTACCTCTCTCTCTCTACCCTTCCCTTTGTATGTCTCTCTCCCTTTCTAGTCCCCCCCCCCCCCTCTCTCTATTGCCCCACCTTACCTAGATAAATCTATCTCATTTACTCCCTCCCTCTATATCTCTTACTCTATATATATTATAATATGGTATGTAATATATAATATATTATATACTATATGTTTTTTAATGTAATATTAATATGTATAGTATACTTATTATATTAATAATACAAAAAATTTATAAGGTTAATCTAATGTTTATTAAAAAAAAAACTAAATGGATATCTATTTTTTTTATCACATACAAACCAAAAAGGCCAAGGTCTTTAGCACTCTTTTATGTGGGGATATAAATAGATATTTGTCTATAATGGACATCCATTCTAAATGGATATCTATTGTAAATGGATATCCATTCTAAATTTATATCTATTGTAAATAGATATTCATTTTGTGGACCATACAAAAAGGAACAAAGTATCACTTTGAGAATTCCAACATTCCTCACATTCTTTTTACTCTTGGGAAGCTCATGTTCTCTATATGATATAGACAAAATTCAACTATTGGTGCACACTTTTACACAAAACTCACTATATCAATTTTTTTGTGCATATTTTTTTAATTCTAATATGGAGATCAATATTCATCTAAATGAAAATTCAAGAGAGAATTCATAGCCGAGAAAATTTAAGCTTATAAATAAAAAGATAGAGAAAGCCATAGGAAGAGAAGACAAGGTATGCCAAATAATTATCAAGGCGAGGCTTCTTCTTCACCCACAAATGTTATCTCAAGTGAAGATGAAATTGAATATGAAAATATGCAACATGATATTGAAATTGAAAATATAATTTTTGAAATTGATATTAAAAATTTTGAGATTGAAAATAAAAATGTTGGAACTGATAGTGAAAATGTTGATAGTATTAAAATGAAAAAAAATGATAACATTGAAAATGAAACAATTAAACATTACGCATCATTAAATTATATGAGAAGAGAAGACCTTTTTGAGGAAGAAAGAGAAATTCCAAATCCAATACCTTCAAGAACCCTTAAATGGTTATTTGAAATTGATGACAACATTATTGAAAATCTTGAAGAAAAGAGGTCAAAACGAACCATTTGGTTGTGGGCTATAAAACTTTTTGACGAATAATTTAGTAATAAGACATTGAATGAACAATTCTAACTTTATTTAGAAATGTTAAATATACATAAAATGAGAGATTTTCTAGCCAAATTAAAGATTGTTGTGAACAAATAGTTGCTAGAATAATGCTATTATTGACCAAAATCTTCATAATGATTTCAATTCTATTGGAAAGACTAGAAAGGAAATAGATAAGAGATCTATTTGTAGAGTAATCACAACCTCATTAGTAAGAAATCATTTGAGAAAGGCTAATTTATTGAGATAAACTTGTTTTGATTTGAACCTAGGTTGTAAAATATTGTCTATAACATTCACAAGAAATTAAAGATTCAATGATCTTCTTCAAAATGATACATTGTCTTTTAGTGGGAAGCTTCCATGTGTTGATAAGAAGCTAATTAATAACACAAGGGATAAAATCCAATAATTATTGCATTCCAGTCTAGAGTATTGCCTAATATAAAGGATGTTTTAAATTTAATAATTGGCAATCGAGACAAAATATTACATCCTAAAAATTTATTGGAATCTAGTCAAACAATATTGTACAAACAATTTTGTGAAACACATCCAACTTTAAAAATATCACAGAGGGATTTTCAATCTCATAAGACATTTTAATATTGAATACCTCTTAAAATTTGTAATACTTGTTGTAAATATCATGTGGAGTTTTCAATATACCATGAACCATTATAATATATTCATTATACTTTGTATACTAACAAAATTTTGTTGTCTAGTGCGGTGCAATGCAAATTCCAAAGTCATCCAGGGACTTGTTAGATTTATTTTAATGTGTTAGAAATGATTGCCAATTTTTCTATAGAAATGATTATTTAAATGAGAAGTTTTCACAATGTGGTGACTTGTCAAATTTTGTTTCATGTTTTTCATGAGAGAAACAAACATGAATTTTGAAACAAAATTATTGAGAAAAAAAGATATGAGATGGTGATATATAGTTTGAAGAATGGAGGAGAAGGTTCTAGATGTGAGTTGGTTACAAGAAAAGTCAATGTTGTTGATTTCATTTCAGATTTTAAGGAAAATATTTTGTACAAGTATGTGAGGCATAGCCATAGGTCTAAGAGGTTGTATCAACAATTTAGGATGTGTAAGGACTCTTTCTTGATTGGCTCTATTATATCTGTGGTTAATTTTTCAGAAAATTACACATTTTAACCAAAGAATGAGGTACAATTTCAATATTACAATTCTATTCAAATTGCTATTTTTGTCCACATCACATATAGACATTCCCTTAATCTAGTACAATAGAGGATCAAAAGATAATCAAAGAGTACCATTTTTACATGAGTGATGGTAGATCTCACTTGTCAAAGTATGTGAAATATTATTTAAAAAAATGATTTCTTTCAAAAAAATATTGCAATGGGTTGCCATCTCATTTGGTTAGATAATTAAATGGGTCAATTCAAGAATGCTCATATGTTATATTTCATCTCAACGCATATATTAATTCCACAATCACATTAAATCCATATTTAACAAACATCTCAAACATCATTAAATTGAAACATGATTAACATTAAGCACAATATCATCACCTAAAAACACATCAAGTTCACACAAGGACTCAAAGACAATAGTAAACATGCACACATCTCAATGCAATCTTAATAATTACCAATGATCCAAATACATCATGAGTCATAATGAGCATCATACATGCACTGAAATAAAACATATAAATATCATTCAAGAGAAGAACACACTTGCAATTAATGCATCTATAGGTACAAATCCAAAACATCACTGAGATATGCATATCTCAAAATTGAAAACATGATAGACATTACATCCAAGACCTAGTGATGTTGACAATAGAATAATCAATCTTTATTAATATTAATTTAAGTTTAGAAGAGATTATAACTAGTACTTTTATTGAGTTTGTGATTGTGACAAATCACCCTTAGCAAGCTCTACAAAATATAACAAATAAAAGTCTACAAGAAACACATACCTAACATAAGACTAAAAGTTTAGAAAAACAACCAATAGAGTAATATGGACCCAAATATTGGAAGTATCCCCGCACCTTTAGATAATATCAATTGATCAAAAAATAATTAGGATCCAATGTGAATATTGTAGCTCTTGACATCTACTATAAGTGTAGAATCTATTATACAATCACCATGGAGGGAGAGAATATTTTAAATTTAGGATGGTTTTAGACATTGTTTAAAATTGATGAAATTTTTTGTGTAAGGTCCACTCGCACTTTTCTCTTCTTCTTATCTTATTTTAATGATCTTGTTTATGTATAACACTCATGGATGTGCAAGTTTACCTTATTTTGATTATAGATAATGAAAACATTGGTATTATAATTAGCTAAATATTAATGTTTACATATTATTGTAAAGGAATGACAATTCATATAGACTTATATTTATGTATGTATATATATAATATCAATTGCATGTGTATTATTTAATGTTGCATATGTGATTTTTTATATTTTTATTTACGTTTGCATGAGTGTGGAGGGTTATGATAGACCAATGAATTTGTGAGATTTTGCCAAGATCTAGAAGCAATGGAAAGCACAAATAAGAGAGACAAAATAGATTATAGGAATAAACTGTATTCTATAAAGATGAAAATACTGATCAACTGGATCATCAAGCATTGTTTAATTCAATATAGATGAGCCCGCTTATATATGTAAGGCTATATGTATATGTGAGCACACAAACATGACATGTGGCTCAATAAGAAACAAGGGTAGGTAGGAAATAGTGATAAATTAATGATGAGCAAATAGTACCAAACCGGTACTGAGAGGGGGGGGGTGAATCAGTACATGCAACCAATTAAACAGTCTTAAACCAGTTTGACAACAAACACTTCAAAAGACTGGCAGACAGAGATACCGGTTTGAAATAGAGTGAAATCGGTAAAGCTAAGAATGTTTGAGACAAGCATTAACCGTTTAATCACTTAGCTTTTCACTCAACTTGAGACTACACTACCATTTCACCCTTATGCATAAACAGGTGATCTATCATTAGATCATAATAACAGCTAGTTCAACATGTTTTATTGACAGGCATAAAACACAAAACCATCATATTCTTGACAAACAATAGCAAAGCATCACAAGATAAAAGCATCACACATGACACACATATTTTTCACGTGGAAACCCAACTGGGAAAAACCACTACGGGGATAAATACCCACAAGCTATTTTTGAACTCTTTGGAAGTCCACTTTGTTAGGAGCCTTGTCTAGTTAGAGACATTACAATAGGTTCTACTAGAAACTAATCCTGTTAGAGATCATCCAGTTAAGGGATGGCTACAATACCTGATTAAGGGTTAAACCTTGTTAAAGGTTACCTTGTTAGAGGATTTCAAGAACTCAATAGCTAAAGGACTTTGAAATCAATAGCTTAGAGTTACCCTGTTAAAGGATTTACAGCAAGTTGGTTAAGGCTACCCTGTTAAGTGATTTTCCAACTGTTGAGGTGGTTAGAGATAAATAGGTATTACATTAATCTAGTAATAGCACTCAATTCCTATGCAGATCTGCTTAAGCTCCTCTTTACCTTCTACACTTACACTATGTAGGTATCACTTCTGTCCTTTTGGTCTAGCAAGAATCACGTATCCCTTCTCTTGGATACTCACACACAACTTTTGCCAACAACCCTAGAAAGAGTCACAACATCGACCTTATAGAAAATAGTTAGGTCGGTAGCATAAACCCTAAACCCTAAACCTAATAGGTTAAGGAATTCAAACGGTTCAATCTTGACCATTGAGCATATTGCATTAATCTCCATCATTTGTTTTCCATCATTTTCATGGCGGCTGATAACCCATCACACGTTATCACCATTTTATAGTCTTCTCATATTCCCGAGGTAGATAGGCAAGATCTTCTTCATGCACGATCCTTCATGCACACAAGGCTTACATGGCAACATGATCTTGTTCTTTGTTGTCATTCAAACTCATCGCACAAAGTCACCGGTTGAGCCACATAGGCTTGAAGCACTTCAACCGGAAACCCTAAAGTTGAGACTACCAATTGGTAGTCATACAATGCTTCCATGTGCTGGTTCCCATAAACATATGCTGGTTCACATTGAACAAGCACACCGCTTCACTTTGGCACAAATGTCTATTCACAGTGTTATACTGGTTCTCACATATGCTGGTTCACACCTCTGCAACATATTGACATCAATGACAACATACAATGTCATTATGTCCTCATACCAGTTCACATAATACCAACAATCTCACCCTTTGGCATTGATGGCAATATACAAAGATATCTCTCCGCTTCACTTCTTCTCCCCAAATTTTTGCAGATATCTTCTCTGCTTCACATCTTCTCCCCCTTTGACAAAAATGCCAAAGTGGAGGCACAAGCTTCCCTGTTCCATTATGCTGCTCCCCCTAAGGAGTAACATCCTTCAACACATCAATCCAAAATAAATTTGACTATGCAATACCTGATTGATGTGGAGCATATGCTTTTAGTTCACCTCTTGAAGGGGCAGTACCCTTAATTCACCTCTTAAGTGTGTAAATGTAGTCTTTGGGAGAGGCTTGGTGAATATGTCTGCTAACTGCTCCTTAGTGGACACATGCTCTAGTGCAATCTCTTTGTTCTGAACCTTTTCCCTCAAGAAATGATACTTAAGCTCAAAGTGCTTGGTTCTAGAATGTAAAATTGGATTCTTGGAGATATTAATTGCATTAGTATTGTCACAAAATATACTTACCAGTTCAGATACAGGAACTTTGAATCCATTCAATACATGCTTCATCCAAATTGTTTGAGTGCAGTTCATGAAAGCTGCAACATACTCCGCTTCCGCTATAGACTGAGAGATACAACTCTACTTTTTACTCATCTAGGAGACCAGTCTACCACCAAGGAAGAATGTACCACCAGTTGTGCTCTTCTGGTCATCTACATTACCATCCCAATCAGCATCTGTGAATACTTTCAAGTTGAAATCCTTGCTATATGGATACCACAATCCATAGTCAACAGTTCCCTTCAGATACCTAAGAATCTGCTTGACTGCAACCAAGTGGGATTGTCTTGGACTTTTTTGGAACCTTGTAGTAATGCCAACTGCATGTACAATATCCGGTCTGCTATGCACTACATAATGCAATTTACCATTCATTGATCGGTATTCCTTCTCATCAACCAATGCTTAGTCATCCTCTTTGGATAGTTTACAACCGGTCACCATCGGTGTACCAACCGATATGCTATCTTCAATGCCAAAGGTCTTCAACACCTCTTTGACATACTTGGATTGAGTGATAAAGATTCCATCTCTCATCTGCTAGATCTGCAGTCCAATGACGAACTTAATCTCCCCTATGAGTGACATCTCAAACTCTTTCTTCATCTCATCTGCAAACTCATGACTCATCTTGTCATCTCCACCAAAGATAATGTCATCAACAAATACCTCACAGATCAGGATCTGATCTCCTTCAGACTTCAAGTAGATATTGCTATCTTCACTTGTTCTCTCAAATCCAATCTTCACAAGATGGGAATGCAGGCAATCATACCATGCTCTAGGTGCCTGTTTTAGACCATATAAGGCTTTATGTAGCCTACACACCATGTCACTATCTTTAGATAGGGCAAACCCATCTGGTTGCTCTATATAAACTTCCACTTCAATTACACAATTTAGGAATGCAGATTTTACATCCATTTGATATACTTTGAAGCCTTTAAAAGCAGCATATGCTAGAAGCATACGAACTCCTTCCAATCTGGCTACAAGAGAAAAGGTTTCACCATAGTCTTCTCCTTCTTCTTGGGCATATCCTTTGCACACCAGTTTGGCTTTGTTTCTAATCATTGTGCCATCCTCATTCAGCTTATTTCTGAAGACCCATTTGGTACCAATGACATTTTTGTGCTCTGTTCTGGGTACCAAGGACCATGTACCATTTTTCTCTATCTGGTCAAGTTCCTCTTCCATTGCCTTGATCCAGTCTTCATCCTTATGTGCCTCTTTGAATGTTTTAGGCTCAAATTCAAAGATCATGCATGAGTTTTCTCTGACTTTTCTTCTTGTAAGGATTCCTGTAGCCTTATCTCCTATGATCTACTTAGGATCATGATTCAGCTTGACATACCGAGGAATGGTCTTGATAGATTCCTCTTGCTTTTCTTCTTCATCCTCATCTCCATTAGTATCAGCATCTACATCTACCAGTGTAGGAACATTGTTACTGGTACTCGGTTGATTGACAACCAGTTCCTAGAAGTTTGCAACTAGTTCACTTACCGCTTGCTCATTACCGGTTTCCTCAGTTTTCTTAGAGGTTTCATCAACTCTTACATTGATGCTCTCCACAATTCTCTGAGTCTTGTTGTTGAAACACTTGAGAGCTTTTCTCTTGGTGGAATATCCTAGGAATATTCCCTCATCACATTTCGCATCAAATTTTCTCTGGTGTTCACTTCTCTTGATGTAACATTTGCTACCAAACATTCTAAAGTAGCTAACCACAAGTGTCTTACTAGTCCAATACTCATAAGGAGTTTTATCCTTACCTTTCTTGATGAGTACCCGGTTCATTGTGTAGACTACAGTGCTCACCGCTTCTCTCCAAAAGGTGTGAGCTACCTTTCCTTGAATCAACATAGTTCTAGCTGCTTCAATTACAGTTTGGTTATTCCTCTCTGCTAGGTCATTCTGCTGTGGAGTCCGGGGGGCAGACAATTGCCTCTTGATGTCATGT
Source organism: Cryptomeria japonica (assembly GCF_030272615.1). Classification (NCBI taxonomy): domain Eukaryota; kingdom Viridiplantae; phylum Streptophyta; class Pinopsida; order Cupressales; family Cupressaceae; genus Cryptomeria; species Cryptomeria japonica. Next base: position 711,096,939 of record NC_081411.1, on the reverse strand, counting down.
TCTTCACAATACTTTTTGAATTCACCAGAAGTGAATTCCCCTCCTTGATCAGTTCTCAGGCACTTGATCCTTTTACCACTTTCCCTCTCCACTAATGCTCTGAAAGCTTTAAACTTTACAAAGGCTTCAGACTTGTCTTTCAAGAATGCAACCCACATAATTCTTGAGTAGTCATCAGTGAGAATCATGAAGTACCTATCACCCTGCACACTTCTAGTTTTCATAGAACCACACAAATCAATATGCACAAGATCAAGCAAGTTGTCAGCAGTGAAAGATTTACGTTTAAAGGTTGAGGAAGACATTTTCCCCAATTGACACTCTTTGCATAAGGTATTATCTGGTTTGCTTAGCACTGACAACCCTCTAACTGCTTTGATCTTATTGGCCTTTACAATGTTATCAAAGTTTACATGGCAAAGTCTCCTATGCCATATCTAGCTATCATCAAATTTAGCCATAAAATATGTACTTATATTTGCATTCAGATGAAATAGGTTACCTTTGGTCTGCATGCTGGTGGCCACCAATTCACCATCTTTTCCTTTGATTCTGCAAACTCCATTCTTGAATTCTAGAGTGAAGCCACTGTCATTCAGCTGGGCAACACTCAGAAGGTTGTGTCTAAGACCATCAACCCAGTACACATTGTTAGCTCTACTCTTTCCATTCAGAGAGATGGACCCTTTGCCTTTGACCATGCATGGTGCATCATTGCTAAAGTGAACCACACCACCATCATACTCCTCCAAGGATAGATACTTGCTCCGGTCACTAGTCATATGGTGAGAGCAGCCACTGTCAATGATCCACTCATTGGAATTATCAAACCGAGAGACAAGAGCCTTCTTGTCTGACACATCTTCTTTGACAGCAACAAACACAATATCTTCATTTTCTTCATCCTCTGACTCTTCATCTGTGACACCTTCATCAACTGCCACAAAATAGTTTCTCCGGTTTCCTCCTTTGAATTTCTTGAACCTTTTTGGTTTGTCCTTGTTGTCGCCATTAGGACAGTTTACAGCAATATGTCCTATCTGGTTGCAAGAAAAGCATTTCAAAGGAAGCTTACCTTTGTATTTGCCGGTTCCTTTAGGAAGTTTCCTAACAAGGAGAGCTTCAAATGCCATAAAAATCTCCTCATCATCCATTTCTCTACTCTGTCTTGGTTCACCACTAGTGCCAGCTTCTTTTCCTTTTCTAGATGGTATAGTAGAGGCTTTAAAAACTGATTTAGTCTTTTGAACACTGCCATCAAAACTATTTAGCTCATAAACTATCAACTTTACTATGATGGAGTCCAAGGATACCTTTGTCTTGTCTATTGATCTCAGCTCCTGGATAGCAGCAACCCTTATTGCATAGACCGGCAATAGGGATCTCAGGACTTTGCTTACCATAGTGGAATCTTCTATTTTACCACCTGCACTCTTGATATCTCCAACAATTGTTTTGATTCTTATTCCATACTATTGAATGGTCTCACCTTCAACCATCTGCATATTTTCAAACTTCCCTCTTAGGCTTTCTTCCTTAGCCTATTTTACATGTTCATCACCGCCATAGATATTTTCAAGAGCATCCCATACCTCTTTGGGATTTACCTTGTCCTGAACATCAATAAACTCAATGTCAGATAAACTACTAATTAGGGCTTCCATGACTTGCCCATTTTCTTGTATCTATCTCTTTTGGTCATCGGTGAGAGTACTGGTAGGGGCAACATAGACATTCTCAACATAGCTCCAGTGTTGAGCACCCATGCTTCTGATGAATATCTTCATCCTGTCTTTCCAAATATTGAAATTTTCCATGTTAAACTTTGGACCTTCCCTCTTCATCATTTGACTGGGATCTTTACCTCAAGTGGTTAAGCTTATAACATAGAGGACCTGTAGGACGCTCTGATACCAATTGATAACTTAATGATGAGAAATAGTACCAAACTGGTACTAAGAGGGGGGGGGTGAATCAGTACAGGCAATCAATTAAAAGTCTTAAACCGGTTTGACAACAAACACTTCAAAAGATTGGTAGACAGAGATACCGGTTTGAAATAGAGTGCAACTGGTAAAGCTAAGAATGTCTGAGACAAGCATTAACCGGTTACTCACTTAGCCTTTCACTCAACTTGAGACTACACTACCATTTCACCCTTATGCATAAACAGGTGATCTATCATCAGATCATAATAACAACTAGTTCAACATGTTTTATTGATAGGCATAAAACACAGAACCATCATATGCTTGACAAACAATAGCAAAGCATCACAAGATAAAAGCATCACACATGACACACATATTTTTCACATGGAAACCCAACTGGGAAAAACCATGATGGGGATGAATACCCACAAGCTATTTTTGAACTCTTTGGAAGCCCGCTCTGTTAGGAGCCTTGTCCGGTTAGAGACATTACAATAGGTTCTGCTAGGAATCAATCCTGTTACAAATCACCCGGTTAAGGGATGGCTACAATACCCGATTAAGGGTTAAACCCTGTTAAAGGTTACCTTGTTAGAGGATTTCAAGAACTCAATAGCTAAAGGAATTCAAACTCAGTAGCTTAGAGTTACCCTGTTAAAGGATTTACAGCAAGCCAGTTAAGGCTACCCTGTTAAGGGATTTTCCAACTATTGAGGTGGTTAGAGATCAACAGGTATTACACTAATCTGGTAACAACACTCAATGCCAATGCAGATCTGCTTAAGCTCCTCTTTACCTTCTGCACTTACACTCTGCAGGTATCACTTCTCTCCTTTTGGTCTGGCAAGAATCATGTATCCCTTCTCTTGGATACTCACACACAACTTTTGCCAACAACCCTAGAAAGAGTCACAACATCGACCTTATAGAAAACAATTAGGTTGGTAGCATAAACCCTAAACCCTAAACCTAATAGGTTAAGGAATTCAAATGGTTCAATCTTGACTGTTGAGCATACTGCATTAATCTCCATCATTCATTTTCCATCGTTTTCATGGCGGCTGATAACCCATCACACGTTATCACCGTTTTACAGTCTTCTCATATTCCTGAGGTAGATAGGCAAGATCTTCTTCATGCACAATCCTTCATGCACACAAGGCTTACGTGGTGTTACCGCATCATTTATTCCTCATGGCAAGAGTGGGCCATCTTTTCTTTTTATGTTGTTGTCCTAGTTCATGCCATATTACCTTGGTTCAAGTCTTTAATGCATTCTCAAATCCTTTTTCTAGTAATTTAAGTCAGGTTCAGACAATTGATTGAACTCCTTGAACACGTCGAACCATTCTGAACTGGGTTCAACAGGTTCATTTAGGTTCAATAGGTTCCAAGGTGTTTAGAAAAGTTTTTTTTTTGTACTAACATTTTCTCTAAGTGTTTTGCAGCGGCTCTTCCAAAAGTTTTTCCTCTTTTGTGATAACATCTGTGTTGAACTTATTGAACTGAGTTCAAAGGGTTCAAATATGTTCAACGTGTTCGACACAGCAAGTGGTCAACAGTTTGACATGATGTACATCTTGAACTACTTGAACACTCCAGAAGTAGGTTCAAGATGTTCATCTGGGTTCAATGTTGGTGGGTCTCATGGTTTCTAATGTTTTGGGAAGTGCATTCATTGCTAAATACGGAGAGGCGGAACCATATCTTAAAGTGATGTCATTCTTTGGCTTTTTTGAAGCAAGTGAACATTTCAGGAACTGGCAGTTTCTTAAAGAACGCTGCCATGCATTCAATGCATGCATGTGAAGGTCTAATCTATCAACTTGCCGCGTCTAGACCGAAATTGTGAAATCATTGCATTTAATGTCTCTGTATCATTACCTTCCTCAATAAGGTATGAAAATCATTTGTGTTCTGCATTTGTTACTTGCTACTGGACTTTTGTTTATGTTATCCTTGGATAGGAGTCTTTCTTGCTGCTAGCCGTCATCTGATTATACAACCGTGAAAGTGAGTTTTTCCTTATTTTCTCCAGTGTTTTCCCTTGCATTTTCTCTCATACAAAAGGTTTCACTGCAATCAAGTTTAGGTTTCTTGTTTTGAAGTTATGAAGTCCACTCTGCATTTTTTTGGAAATGTCTTTAGCTTGGCATCCACAGAAGCCATAGTTAGTGATACTGACTTGAAAGGAGAGAACCTTGAAGATTTGAAAGAAAGGGTGTTCAAGGGTATTGATAGGTCTTTTTGTATAGAGATTTTGAATAGTGGACTTTTAGAAGCCGCAGCCTTTCCTCCAACAATCCCTTGTCCAGAGTTGGTTCAAGAGTACATTGCTAGATATGATCCAGTATCTGAAACTATTAAGAGAGATAATGGCGAAACCCTTCTTGCCATTAACCATGAGGTGATTGCTTCAGTTTTCAAGATACTGGATTACCAATTTTCTAATTTCTCTCCTGCCCAATCAATCAGTGAGTTCAATGCAGACAGAGCCGGACACTGAAATAATGTGGCGAAATTATCCTAACAAGAACCACATGTTGCCACATATCCATGATGTGATGCTTATGTTGCATCGAGCCAGAGGTTCTGCCGAAGCTTATAGCTTTGATGATTGGATTTATTGCTATGTGCAATTAGTTTTGGAAGGAAAACAATATTTGGATTGGGTAGAGTTAATTGCTGATTCCATGAGAGAGCAGTTGAGTCTAGCCAAGCAGTTTTAACAAAACTTCTTCATGTCCTCATATCTCTTGTATTGTCTAGCTTGTGTTAAAGAGTTAATGGGTATACCAAAGCAACCCACTGAGGAAGATGTTTCGATGTATGAGTTCTATCCTATGCTACAAAAAGACAATGCCCTACAAGATTTCAGAAGGATACACAATGCATTCCTGGGTGATATGTGTCATGAACTGAAGGGTACAAAGGCTAAATGGATTTCAGATGATGCACAGACCTTGATTAAGAAGTTTGGCAGTTTTTACATCCAGTTCCCACGCTTTTGCTATATACGGGTAGGAGGCTTTGAAGAGGAACCTTTCAAGCTTCCCCACTTTTGTTTTGATTGTTTTGTTCTAGTAGAAGTATGCAGGCAACTGACCTCTATGATCAAGAAGGCACAACCTAAGGATAAGTGGGAAGGTCATTTTCCAATACAACTGGGAGTGTTGTCTTGTAATTCAATGTCTGATGCACTAAGTATAGGAGCAGACCTTAGGAATTTTAATTTCTCTCTATATTCTGAAAGGAAGGGGTTTGACAATAAGGGATTTTCTTGGAGCCTTGGCTTAATGCCTTATCTTCCCATGCCATAGTTAGAAGACTTCTGGGAAGACTATATAGATGAACTTGAAGTTTTCAAAAGGGAAAGCATGAGATTAGTGCTAGAATAGGTTGTCTCTTTGCAAATAAAGTTAGACATTAAAGAGCTTGAAGAGGATTATCTTGAATTGTTTGAACCAAGATATTTAGCCCATCTAGAGACTTAAATGCTCCCAATTAATTGGGATGAGGAGGAAAATGATGACATACAATCGAGGACCGAATGAGTTCTAGAAAGAACCGTGGCGTGGGTGGCTAAAAAGAAAGCAATAAAGTCAGGCGCCAAGTCCCTTTCTACAAGAAATAATAAGGATCCTCTATCTTTACCAAAATGTCCTTCTAACAGTGCTCCTGTTCATGCAGGTAGGGATACCAAGTCATCTCAGCCTAGACGCAGGTCTAGCCCAACTCTAGATTTCAGTATCCCTCAGAATACTCTATCATGTAGTGTCGCCCAAAGGAAGATGGACCAGGTCAAGGATATGGGAGTAAAAGATGCCGTGCTTGAGGCTCATATTTTTGAAATTGAAGATTTGGACAGTGAAGTTGCTTCTGCTCTAGACTCCCAAATAGTGACTGTGGCAATGACGCCATCACCAAAAATGATTGAAGGAACTTCTCATTCCGTTGTGACCCCTAAATGGTTAACAACCTCAGTGAACAAGAAAAGGAGTTTTCTTCCTTTGACCATTCCGATTCAGGAAATGGTTGCTAAGTACTCTGAGAAGAATCCAAAGCCGAAAAGGTTCAAGACCACCGCTCACCTAAACAATGATGAAGAAACTGGAAAATGGATGGCCGAAATTGCCTCATACAAGCTGAAAGATGAAAATAGAGAGGCTGGTCTTGATGATTTTGAGATCACAAAAGTAGAGTTGGGAAAGATGAGCAGAGATACAGATAACTATTTTTTCCAAGTGTCAGCAAAGAAAATGCTTACCTGCTCAGAGAAGGATGGACGGGAGAAAAGAGAACTTAAAAGACACATAAGTGTTTTGGCTCAGTTCATCGATAGTATCGGTTGCCTTGGAGAAATTCCAATATCCCATGCCACTGAGAATTTCGACCCAACTTCTCCGGAAAACAAGAAGTTGATGAACCAAGTTCAACGGGCTAAGAGCATCGTTGAAGCAGTTGAGAAGTGGATTGAACAAATAATCAAAGATGGTGAAAAGTACATTACCGACTCTTAGAAATTGTGTGATGAAGTACAAAGCCTGATTTCTAAAATCCAAAACCAGCTTGTACCATGGGAGAAAGAAGAGCACAAATGGCAAAATGTCCTGCCTCTATTCGCCAAAATCGAAGAATATGGGACTACCAGGTTTCTGACAGAACATTCAATTAAGCTAGTGGCTGATGAATGCCAACTTTTTGTGCTAAAGAAAACTATCATGTGGCGAGTGCTTACCTTTCAGTTAGTGATCACGAATGCAAGAACCTCTGTCTATGAACTCCAAGATTTGCAAAGTAGTATAGTCAAGGATAATAAAGTGGTTAATCCCGATCATGACTGGGAGTTAGGAATTTGCGGGTCAAGCACACAGGAAGCAATCAAATCTTTCCAGTTGAACATGGAGAAGATCAGAGTCAAGAGTAGCTTCACACCGGAGGATATAACCAAGGTGGCTAGGATCGAATCTATGGTTTTCATTGGGAATGATCAGCTGCCGAAACACTCAGAGAAGATGGTGCAACATAAGTGGAATAAAGAAGTGGCAAAGGCGAAACTCAATGTAATGAAAGTCCTGAGCCAATCCATGATTCAAGAACTCACAACTGCTCATGATGCCCGCAAAGATGGAGAAGATGACAATGATGGAATATGACATAATGTATCAATTTAGGACTAGTTTCCTTTATTTTTAAAACATTTTTCATAGTTATACAAAAAACTTCAGGACATCTATCCCAAAATACTTTTTGTTGGTTTCATAACTGTTTTAGTAGGGAGTGGTCAAGTTTTCAGGGATACCTCCCCCGTTTAGACTATAAATTAAGTAAAACAGATGGTAGAAGGGTTAGATTTTAGTAACTAATTTTGTGAACTTCGACTAAAGTTTTTGTTTTGGTATTTTCTGTTCTTAATCAAAGGAAGAATAAAATGATTGGGATCTATTTTGGAAAAAGATTGGCAGATGTATTTTGTGCCTTTGTTGCATAAGGATATATATATGAAATCTGGTCATATTGTTTTTGAGGAGAAGAAAGATTTGTGTATTTTGAATCCGAATAGATAACATGTCTTTGCATGTGTTCATCTGATCAAGTAATAGTAATTGATCATTTCATTGCAGTATTTCATTATTCCTTTGATGTTCTTTCCTTTGAATGTGTTGTTTACTTTAGAAAAGATTCATGATTGAGGGCGGATTTATTTTCCTTGAATCTGTTCGTCTTTTATTAGTTTAGGTGGAAGAGGTATATTGAACTTTGTTTCAGTTGTTGTAGTTACATGCTTTGAAAATTAAGGAAATAGCTTTCATTGTTTATGAGACATGAGAAAAGTTGCAGCCTTTCATCCAAGAATGAAATAGGTAGCCTTATACGCTTTTTGGTTAAAAGCTTTCTTTCAGATATAAATAAAAATAAAACATATTTCATGAAAAACCAAGATAGGGAGCTGTACCTATGCAAAAATTCAGAGTGAAGTGATTTGAACAACACTTACCCAACTGTTCAGTGAATCATTTGTTCTTAGAATAAGGTAATAGAGTTTAAGATTAATGATTTAAAAACAAAGAGCAAATCTATACACTAACATGTGGCAACATGATCTTGTTCTTTGTTGTCATGCTAACTCATTGCACAAAGTCATCGGTTGAGCCACACAGGCTTGAAGCACTTCAACCGGAAACCGTAAAGTTGAGACTACCAACCAGTAGTCATACAGTGCTTCCATGTGCCAGTTCCCATAACCATATGCTGGTTCACCTTGAACAAGCACACCACTTCACTTTGGCACAAATGCTGGTTCACAGTGTTATACCGGTTCTCACATATGTCAGTTCACATCTCTGCAACATATTGACATCAATGACAACATACAATGTCATTATGTCCTCATACCGGTTCACATAATGCCAACAAATAGGTGTGGTAGGTAGGAGAAACAATAAAGTATTCCACATGAGGTGGATCACCCATGAAAGGTGGAATGTAACAACAAGATAAGACCACAAAAGGTGGAAATTATCCTACACACACTATCCCAATGTGGCACAAACACCCAAGTGTCTCATACCCAAACTACTATGAAATGCATTTCCTAAGTAAACTTAAGTAAGGTGTAATAATATCCATGATGAATAATTATTTACACCAACACCCCCTCTTAAGTGTAACTTAGGGGAATGCACTAAAGTCTACAATGCAAGATGGGTCCTAGCTACGAGGCCATGTTAGGTACCCATGAACAAATGCAAATGCAATCTCCCATAAATGGAGAAAGAGAGAAAAATCCAATGGGAAAATACTCCCCCCCAAAAGAGAGATGATGAAAGCACACAATGCTCTCAATGATGAATGAGAAGAACAAAACCTCATGTGAGGAAAAAGTCCCCCCCATAAGAGAGAAGAAGAGACCATGAAGCCCCCCCTCAATGTCAAATCTCTTGCAAGGATGGTCCAATGATGTTGACCAAAATACCTCCCCATAAGGAAGAAAGAGAGCCAAAGTTGCACCAATAATGTCAAAGTGTGACAAAACCAGGTACCAAGTTGATGACGATGAATCACTCGCTACAACAAAATGAAGATTAGGCATGGAGACAACCTGCTTTGAGCATCATCTGGATACTAGTAGATGACATAAATACTGGTACAATCCAAATGTCATGGGAGCCATACACAAATGTGTAGAATCTAAATCTCAACTGGAGCCATGCACCAAGTCTCACAAGATATTCCTAATCTACGTGTACAAGAGGATTACATCAAAAGTCAACAATGACAAGGTACAAAGAGGTATGGAACTTTATGATAGTGTGAATACAACATTGCTCATGCAGGAGCATACAACATGATAGTGCAAATCTGGAAACATGAAAATGATGCCACCAAGAAGCCCTATAGAATACTATAGAAACAGACACCTTTGATTGGGATGTGGCCAAGAGATATAAAGGAGAAAATCAACGCCCCCCCCTTGACTACTGGTTGCAAGCACTGCAAGACAAGTATGAAGTTACAAGAAAAAAAGTGTTCCCAATTTTGTTTATTAAATGATATTTGCGTTTTTAAAAGATTTTTAAAAATATAAAAAAACAATTTATTATGCCTCAAAAACTTTATTAAAAAATTAAAAAAACATAAAAAAAGGCAATGTTTTTTTTTTAAAAAAAAAATTTAATAAAAATTATTACAGGAAAAAAAACTTTAAAAAAGTTCATTTTTTTATTTAAAAGAACTTATTTAAAAAATAAGAAAAAGTGTTTTTTTTTATTTATTAAAAACTTAAAAAAAAAAATTAAAAGCAATGTACAACCCAATTTGGGGAGGGGCCCACAGGATACTACGAGACCACCGCAGGTACACTATGGGGCCGCAGTGCCTGTAGTTACCTGTAGGTACACTGCGGGGCTGCAGGGACACTGCAGTTACCCGGAGTGAGTACAGGGTCACAGGTACACTGCGGTTACCCACAGTGCCTACAACACGCAGCCCCCCAAAAATTTCGCCCTTTTTAAAATGAAACAAAAAATAAAAATCCGCCCCCCCCTTTATAATATGTAAAATTTTAATTTTTTATTTTCCAAAAAAATAAAAAACTAAAAAACTAAAAAAAAAATTATGACCTATACCTGTAAGTTTGTACGACGGGCCATAAGGGGAGATTTTTTCAACTCGGGGTAACGGAGGCCAATTTCGACAAATTGACAGTTGATCTTGGGGTTTTTGGGCCTTCTGAGTGCAATGGCGATGGTGGATTTGGCAAAAAATGCTCCAAAATTGCAGATTGGTGTCAAGACAAGTGACCACCCTCCACCTTCAAACGACTCTAGATTTGGCCTCAGATGTTGGATTTGGATGAAAAAAAAGGCAATTCTTAATTGTTCAAACCTCCTTAATCCAATGGTGACCTCAGATTTGACCCAACAAGCCCCAATAATAACCTGCAATAGAAAGATCCAAAATATAAAACCCCAAATTTCTCTCAATTGGCAAACCATGGTACTCTAATGGCTCTGATACCTTGTGAGATTTTGCCAAGATCTAGAGGTAATGGAAAGCACAAATAAGAGACAAAATAGATGATAGGAATAAACTATATTCTATCAAGATGAATATACTGATCAACTGGATCATCAAGCATTGTTTAATTCAATGTAGATGAGCCTACTTATATAGGTAGGGCTATATGGATATGTTAGCACACAAACATGACATGTGACTCAATAAGAAACAAGGGTAGGTAGGAAATAGGCGTGGTAGGTAGGAGAAACAATAAAATATTCCACATGAGGTGGATCACCCACCGAAGGTGGAATGTAACAACAAGATAAGACCACAAAAGGTGGAAATTCTCCTACACACACTATCCCAATGTGGCACAAATACCCAAGTGTCTCATACCTAAAATACTATGAAATGCATTTCCTAAGTAAACTTCAGTAAGGTGTAATAATATACATGATGAATAATTATTTACACCAACGAAATTAAACGCAAGTTCTCAAGGTCTTAATTGTGCTTTATTTTCTTGTACAATTATGGTTTTTGTGTTTTGAATATAAATTATTAATATTTTAAAGGTTGTGTTTTATTTTCATTAAAAAATATGTGTTAGTTGTATATAACCTCAAGTTGGAGGATTATTTATACATAATCAAAAAAATTTAAAATATTTTTTGAAACTTATAAGAATGATAGCTTAGTAACTACATAAAGATGGGGGACCAAAAGAGACCATAATAGGCTTCTGTTATGATCAATTCAAAGAATGATGTGAATATTTTATAACTTACTTGCATTATGATCAATTTAGACCAGAACATAAGCACATTATAATTTACTTGCATGATGGTTTTTTTACCATAAAAATAACAAAACATTAAACTCTAGAGAGAGAGACTTGAGAGGGAGAGGGGATAGAGGGAAAGAAAGGGAGGGATGAGGAGAGTGAATGAGAGTGGGAGGGAGAGTGGGTGGAGATAAGGAGGGGGAAGAGATAGGTAAACCCTCAAGCCTCCATCATCAATTATAAACCCTAAACCCTAAACATAATATGCTAAACCATAAACTATGAAACCTAGGCCCTAAACCACAAACCCTGGTCCCTAAACCTTTAATGCTATACACTAAACCATAAAACCTAAACCCTAAGCCCTAAACCATAAACACTATACCTTATAACCTAAGCCCCAAACCATAAACACTATACATTGGACCCTAAATCATATTCTCTAAATCCTAAACACAAATTACATCCATTGAAAAAACCATGAATAATAGAGAAAGAGGTAGGGAGGGAAGACATGATCAATAAAGAGGGAAATAGGGAGGGAGGGAGAGGTAGAACCTCAAACCTCCATCATTAATTAGAATACTTAAATACTATATATATTTAATCCTAGAGCCCAACACCTAGCCTATAAACTCTAAACACTAAACCCTAAAACCTAAACCCTAAATCATAGTCCCTAAACCATAAATACTAAACCATAGGCCATAAAATATAAACCATGAATAGTTTATACCTAGAGAGGGAAGAGAGAGAGGTAAGATACATAGATAGAGAGAGAGCTTGATGAGAGAGATATAGGTGTGAGAGATAGAGCAGGTAAGGAGGGAGGAAGGGAGAGGTAGAGATAAAGAGGGAGGGGGGGAGAGACCTAGAGAGGGGAGAGAGATAGAGAGAGGTGAGAGAGATTGAGAGAGAGATAACAACCTAGAGAGGTGAGAGAAGAGAGAGAAGAAGAGCAAGAAAGGAGGGAGGGAGAGATACCTAGAGAGGGGAGATATATACATGAGAGAGAGAAAGAAGAGATAGAGAAAGAATTATCAATAAAATGGGAAGGAGGGAGGAAGAGAGAGGTAAAAATTGTTGGAAACTTGAGTTATATTTGTTGGCTTGATGATGATTGTAATGTATTCATCATTTGTTGTCATTGATGAAACACTCACACACACACACATGATTACATTGACTATCTCTTAGTGAACAGATTTGTCCCTCAACAAATACATACACATACTAACTCCAAATGTCTGGGATAAAGGACAAAGAGCATCAACAGTTGGATAGATTATCATTGAATTGATAATCTTCCTCTGAATTGAGAGGTACAACTCCCTCTTTACAATATTTACAATGAATTAAAATGTTGAATATGTCTTTAACCAGGAGACACGAAGGCAGATTAACACTCATCCATCAACATGGCATGAATGTGATTCAGAATTTAAATAACAAAGATAGAAACAAATAAATAGCACATAGACCATCTATTTGATCTTCCCACATACACAGATCTGAACGAGTCTCTCTCATTTCTCGCAAAACAAGGGGGATCAGAACATCCATGCAAAATCAACAAAAGACCTACTCATTAAATTAATTCACAAACTTCTGAAAGTGAAATGACCAAGGAAGCACCAAATGCTACATAAATGAAAATTTATCGCAACAGAGATTTTCTATTCACATTCAAACACATAGATTTGAAAATACAATTTATCTGTTCACCATAATGGAGCGAGTATTAAGAAGATTATAAAAGCATCAAGAATCTATAATCAAAAGAATGCATAAGTTTACACACAGGCAAACTCTACATTTCTTTATTTCTCAACACAAGCTGGAATACACATACCCAAATCCCCTACAACAAACAAAATAATAACTCATGCAAACTACTTCCCCTCTTATAGTCAGAAATTTGAAAATTTCTCCCTTTCTCTGTAGCACACCCACTCCTCCAAAAGAAGAAGCAGGAGCTCTTGTTTTCTCGAGAAACTTTTCTTAAATATTCTTCATCTCCTTACATAACTGAATCTTGAAAAAAAAAATTATTAATTAATCTTTTTTTCCTTTTATCTTTTATCTTCTTCCGACAACTTTTTTTTTCTTCAAATCTTTGATCTCTAAATTTTTTATAGACCCTCACTCAGAGATTCATAACTTTTTAATGTGGCTATATTTTTTTGATCGTTCCGGTGAAGATTTAGAAACATAGGTTTTCTAAAACATATTACAATTTCAGCATGATCTAACGGTTCAATTGATAGTTATTTTTCCCGCACCGAGACTGATTTTTCTATCTCAGAAAATCCGTGGTTACAGATTACATTGAAAATTACAAAAATTAAACATGCCAATGTTAATGGATTATTGAAATTGCTGAAATTTTGTACTCACACACTTTGAACATGCATTTGTTGAATCTTTGAATTCTTAATTTGAACTTTTGAAATCGAACCTCAAATTTTGAACCTTGAACCTGTGGGCTTGAATCAAAAAAGGTTCAAAGTTCAAGTTCAAAGACAAAAAATTACAATGAACCCAAAATTTGAACTTTGAACCTTTTGAACCTTTGAACCTTTGTGTTTGAACCTGTGCACTTGAACCATAAAGGTTCAAATTTTAAGTTCAATGAACAAAAATTAAAAATTCCGCTCCAGTTGAGTTCCAACTTTGAACTTGAACCCAGACTTTGAACTTTTTGAAAAGGTTCAAGGTTCAAGTTCAATGACAATTGTTCTTTTGGGCTGCCATAGAAAAACCTACATAACATTTTACTGAGGGCTTTGTTTCTTATGAAATTTTAACTGTAGAATAAATGGGCCTATTAGAGCATAACACATAAATCATTTTTGCATAGGACACATAAGACTTGAGATTTAATTCTTTGCAAATATGGGTAACCCAAAAGTAAAAGCATTAAAATCTTTCAGCTAATATGGAGTTTGGCCATAAAAACTTTAGCATTAAAAAATTAACAATAGCTAATTATGAGGCTTTAGGCACAAGAAAAAATATAGGGGTAACATTGGCTTTGATTGGGGACCAGGACTGTAAAATACTAGGAGAATCTAGAATGTCTTTAAGAGAGAAGAAGAATAGTGCCTAGCCATTAGGCAATAGAGTGAAGACAAATAGAGCATAGGGATCTTCTTGTAGACGAGGGAAGAGGCAACAAAGAAAAACAAACAAGCCAAAACCCAAACTAAAGCCTACAACAAACCAAAAACTTTATTTGCAAATATGTACAAGGGTGGGAAAACCCCTTTAGCTGAAGGAAACTCTAGGTTGCTCATGCAAAACCATTAATTGGTTGGGAGAAATATGAGCCAGTGCGGAAAAGTGGTTGGTAAGAAAGAAGCTTCATTCTCAACTACCATTTTGCAACCACCATGAGAAGAGACCCAACAACAATGTATTGTAAAATATTTTCAAATAGAATATTGGGTCCAAAAAGCCACTCTGTATTATAAATTTTTGAATCCAACTGAGATGTCTTGACATTATGTTGTACATGATGATTTAAATTTGCATTAGAATGTTGTGCTAGATTGTCTAAATAATTAACCAGACTCTGAATTGGGCAGCCTCTATAAAGATTTTGAAAGCAACACTCATCCTCATGTGTTGGCTCCTAAGACAAAGCTGATATGACATCATTTTCAAAATAAAAAGACTCCAATATTGAGTAACTGCTTGACTCTACTAGGCACAATTTATTTTCAAAACTCTCATCACCAAATCTGAATGTTTCAAAGTCTAGTTGTATATTAGATATTATAGCAGCAATAGATAATGCATTGCCTTCCACTTGTTTTCTGACACCCTCATAATTTCTCAAACACTCACTCTACAAGTGTCCTTCACCATAGCTGCAAGTGAATTGAAAAGAATCATAATCCATTGGCATAACCTCTAGTTGTCCACAATTATCTATTTCTTTCTCATGCTAGCCCTTTATGCTTGTTTGATCATTTGCTGAAACTGCATCAAAAGTTTTAAATGTGAAAGATTCAAAATTAGAAGAAGAAAAAATTTCTTGAAAACTTTTGCGTAATTCCTCATTATTCATATCATCAAAAGCTAGATTAATAACATATATGGCTGGGCAAGCTATCAATTCTTTTGGTTGAATAACATGATCATCTGCATGTCTAGAAAAATCAAATCCATTGGCCTAAAAATAATAAACTCTTGCAATGTTAGAAGTGCCATTCTCGGTCTCAGAAGATGCTCGAAAATCCTTTCCATTAAAAACTGTCAAGTTTTGACAACAAGAAATAGATGATGTTGGCTTTGTTTCTTTCATGACAATATTTTTTTGCAAAGGCTACTTTCTTGGGTAAAAATTATGATTATGAAAGTAAATTTCAGATTCTGTAACTTTCACAACACATATACTCATGCATTTCATTCCACTCAAAATCATATCATCCTCTATCTCAACAACCTCTTTTTGTGCATCTTCTAGATTTTGCACCTTCTTACGTTTCAACAAAAACTGAATCTCAGGATGTAATGCAACAATAAATACACACAATTGATTATTTTTAGTCGGTTGGCACCCATGAGGAATCTTTCCAACACAATGATTAAATCTTTCAATGAAACTTCTAATGGGCTCATCTTCTTTCTTTTGTATTTGAAAGAAATTAAGTAGCAAATCATATGTATCAATCACAATTTTGAATCTTTCAAGAAATTTTACCTTTAAATCATTCCAGCAGGTAATGCATCCATATTCTAAATTCTAAAACCATTTTGCAGCATTTTCAATGAGGCTTCCAACAAACAATCTCACAAACACATCTTCTCCTTGCACTCCAAGAATCCCATAGGTTACCATGATTGATTTAATGTGATCATCAGGATCTTGAGTCTTATCTCCAACAAACTTTGGAAAGTATTCTCTTGATCCTTTAGGAAGGGCTGAATATTGGGGCAAAGCAAATGGACCAAAATGAGTCCCCCATGGCTAAGCTACAACTAAAGCCATGATTTGAGACTGGAGTTCTCTCATGTCTCACAAGACACGAGGGATTAGAACATCTGTGCAAAATCAACAAAAGACCTACTCATTAAATTAATTCACAAACTTCTGAAAGTGAAATGACCAAGGAAGCACCAAATTCTGCATAAATGAATATTTATCCCAACAGAGATTTTCTATTCACATTTAAATGCACAGATTTGAAAATACAATTTATCTGTTTGCCATAATGGAGCGAGTATTAAGAAGATTATAAAAGCATCAAGAATCCATAATCAAAAGAATGCACAAGTTTACACAGAGGCAAAATTTGTATTTCTTTATTTCTCAATACAATCTAGAATACACAGACCCAAATCCCCTACAACAAACAAAATAATAACTCATGAAAACTACTTCCCCTCTTACAGTCAAAAATTTGAAAATTTCTCCCTTTCTCTATAGCACACCCACTCCTCCAAAAGAAGAAGCAGAAGCCCTTGTTTTCTCGAGAAAGTTTCCTTAAATAATCTTCATCTCCTTGCATAACTGAATCTTGGAAAAAAAAAATTATTAATTAATCTTTTTTTCCTTTTATCTTTTATCTTCTTCGGACAACTCTTTTTTTTTCTTCAAATCTTTTATCTCTGAATTTTTTATAGACCCGCACTCAGAGATTAATAACTTTTTAACATGATTATATTTTTCTGATCGCTATTGTGAGGATTTAGAAACCTAGGTTTTCTAAAACATATTACAATTTCAGCGCGATCCAATAGTTCAATTGATAGTTATTCCCCCCGCACCGAGATTGATTTTGGTGTCTTAGAAAATCCGTGGTTATAGATTACATTGAAAATTACAAACATTAGACATGCCAATGTTAATGGATTATTGAAATTGCTGAAATTTTGAACTCACACACTCTAAATTTGCATATGATGAATCTCTAAATTCTGAATTTGAACTTCTAAAATCAAACCTTAAATTTTGAAACTTGAACCTGCGGGCTTGAACCAAAGAAGGTTCAAAGTTCAAGTTCAAAGACCAAAAATTATAATGAACCCAAAATTTGAACTTTGAACCTTTTGAACCTTTGAACCTTTGCGCTTGAACCTATGCGCTTGAACCAAAAAGGTTCAAAGTTTAAGTTCAATGAACAAAAATTACAAAGTCCACTCCAATTGAATTCCACCTTTGAACTTGAACCCGAATTTTGAACTTTTTGAAAAGGTTCAAGGTTCAAGTTCAATGACAATTGTTCTTTTGGGCTGCCATAGAAAAATCTACATAACGTTTTACTGAGGGCTCTATTTCTTATGAAATTTTAACTGTAGAATAAAGGGCCTATTAGACCATAACCCAGAAATTATTTTTGCATAGGACACATAAGACTTGAGATTTAATTCTTTACACATATGGGTAACCCAAAAGTAAAAGCATTAAAACCTTTCAGCCGATATGGAGTTTGGCCATAAAAACATTAACATTAAAATATTAACAATAGCTAATTATGAGGCTTTAGGAACAAGCAAAAATATAGGGGTAACACTACCAGTGTAACTTCATTGGTTTACACTGTCAACCAGTATGTTTAAGGTCTATCTCTAATCGGTACTCTGTGTCAACCGGTATGTGCTTAAGAGATAACCTATGGTTACATTAAGTCGGCATCAAAATGAAGATGAAGATGAATATGGATATCAAGTGGAATATTCCAGGACAATGATTCACATGTTTTGTTCCAACCGGTATTGCCTGTTCTAACTGGTATTTGATTTTGTGATGAGTTACCGACATCATTTTCTTGGCAGTCATTTTTGCTATGAGTTATGTTTACATGTCTAGATACACTGCACCTAGGAAATTATGTTTTGATTTCCTATGACCGACATAAGATTAGTATGTCTATTTAAAGACATCTTAGTGAATCATTTAATATAGAGAACTAATATAGAAGAGGAGATTATGCATATACTAATATGTATAAAGAGTGAAAGCTTTTGTTGAAGTGTGATAAGTGTTAAGAAGAAGAGAAGTGTTGAATGTACTTAGAATGATCTGATCATGCAAGTCTTATGCTACTCAGAACAGATCAAACCTTTCTTGTTGTTTTCTAATCATTACAACATAATCAGATCCCCTAACCTGGTAAGCTCTAACGAGCTTCATTATACAAATCCTCTAACAAGGTGATCCATTAGTTTGGATTCTCAAATCCTCCAATGAGGTTACTCCTAACATGGTAGTACTCTTAACAAGGTATAAGCTTCTAATCAAGCTTGTGATCTCTAACAAGATTCGCTCCTAGCAGAGCACTTTGTAAGACCTTCACCGGTCAGTTATCTATTACTGTAGATAGTTAACTTGTGAGTTCCATCTCACCGAGGTTTTTACCTATTTGGGTTTTCCACGTATAAACACTTGTGTTATGGTGGATGTTCTAATTTATGTGGATGTTGTTATTTCATTTTGGATGGCATGTATTTTGTTTAAATGCTTGGTTAAGTTCATCTACCGGTTAGTGTTTGAAACTGTGTTTGTTTTGGTGTCATTGATTCACCCCCCCTCTCAGTGCTTTTCAAATCCATCAATTGGTATCAGAGCCTAACTTGTTTGAAGCCTAACCTCTTAGAAGGGAATCTTGAAACTACCATGGAGACAAGAGCTACTTTGACATGGTTAGAGAGCTAGAAGCTAGCAGAAATGAAATTAAATCCCTTAGGGGCAAACTGAAAGTTTCTCAAGTCAAAAGGAGAGAGCTATCTGAAAAACTGCTAGAAATATTTGATAATAGTTCTTAAGATGAAGCCAATATTGAAGCTTTAGCAGATGAAGTTGAAAAGGTCAATGGTGAAAAACTGAATCTAAGAAGAGAGCTAGAAGGTCTCACTATCCGCATGAGTCAGGAACTGGAAGCTAGAAGAGTTGTTGAAGATCTTATCAAGGTAAGAGATCAAGAGATCATAAAGATCAAACGGGAAAAAGACACTATGAATGAGGACTTGATTGTTGAAATAGAAGAAAAGGATAACCTAAAGCTAGACCTTGAGTTGGCATCATCTCTGAAAGAAAACCTGTCTAAGCATAATGTAGATCTTGTCAAAAAGCTTACTGAAGCCAATGAGAAATTGGAGAAGTTCGTCAAAAGTTCTACCATGCTGAAAGAACAAATTCAATCACAGAGAATGAAGGGTGATATCTCTGGACTTGGTTTTCATACAACTAAAAAAGGTGAATCTTCTGGTACAAAGAACAAAACCACTCCTAAAATCAATAAGACTACCGGTAAGAAGGTTTTTTAACCTATCTACTTTGTTTGTCACAAGCCTAGTCATACTGCAAATGTTTGTAGAAACAAACCTAATAGAAATACAAATTACAATACTAATGCTAGGTATGTGTCTAGAAAGTTTGAAGGTCATTGCTAAACATGTGGAATAAATGGGCATAGACATATTGAGTGCAAATATGGATCAAAAAATCCTGTACCACACATGCATCTTAGATCAAATGGTGACTGGATAAGAAATTTTGATAACTAGGTAAACCAGAACTGGAAAAGATCCTATGGCAACCGGTTTAGTCCATTCGAAATAGAAAAGGCAACAAATGTTGTTTGCACCTTTTGTAATAGCTTTGGTCATGTGACTATGAACTACAAAAGAAGAATAGGAAGAGGAAATTCAAGACCCTGGAGATCATCTAGTATGGTCTATTACCACTACAACAAACTGGGGCACTTAGCAAAGTTTTGCAGATCAAGGAATAACATACTAGTCAACTCCTTTAAGGATCAAAAAGGCAAGTAGAAAGTTAATGTTGAGGAAACCAAAGAAGATATGAATCAGATTTGGAAAAAGAAAGGTGATGACTTTCCTGGAGAAGAAATCATTCCTTCACCCAGTGAAGAGAATCCAGTACTGGTGACTTAAGACTGTCTAACATGGCTAAGGGGAGCTTAATGGTAAAACATCTTCAGACCCCTTGTAAAATGAGCAGAAAATAATTTTTGAATTATAAATTTTTGGTGACCTTTTATTGATGTGTTATCAATCGATATTTCACTTTAGCAGTAAAAATTAGGGTTTGTGACCTAAAGAGCGAGCATTTATTATAGTTGGTAAAAAAGATAAAAACAAGTTTTACTTTATCATTTTTACCCTAACTCTTTCAAAAAAGAAATTTGAAGCAATTGCAGAGTAGAACAAGATTGTCTTGCTGTCAATTGGAGAATTGTTTTATGTTTAGAGAAAACAAATTGAATCAAAAGTTGCAAAGAGGCAAATGGGTGTGCATTTGGACATTTCAACCAAGAAATGGAGCAACGTGCAAGATATAAGGTATTTCTTTGTATACTGCTTCAAAACTTGTTTAACTAGAATGACATCTTCTTCTAAGTATGTAGAAAGGTTGATGCTCACTACTGAGCCTAAGGAAGCTCTAAAGGTAGATGAAATTATGTCTTATAATGCATTGTACCAAGTCCTGAGTGGTGTTGTGGTCAAAGGTGACTTGTCCAGCTATATAGATTGCAAGATAGAAGATTTAGGAACTCTACACATCTATAATCAGCTGAAATCACTTTGTGATAAGAGTGGAAAGATTGAAACCAAATATGCTAGGGTTTTTGAAAAAGGGTTTCATAATGCCGCATATTTTCTTGAATATTTTGAGGAAGAATACATCAGGATCATCTTGAGTCGAGTCCATGGAGAGAATATGTATTTGGAGAGGACCCATACAATAACAAAGGAAGCTATTAGGGCTATAATGGGTTATTGCTCAACCGGTGAAATTCCTATGTTAGGAAGAATTTCAAAGGATATTGTCTTCAAGTTAACTGGTTCTATATCTGATAAGCGTGCTTTTTATATCAACAATATTAGAGACCTTGTGGTTAAACTTGCAGTAATGGCGATAGGCTACTGGGTATTCTACTCCAGAGACCAATTATTTCAAAATTTGAAATCCATTAAGAAGGACAATACATAAAAGTTCAAATATGGTCAGCCATTAGCCGGGTTATTTTTATATTTTTAGAACTTCCTACCGGGTATTGGGGATATTGAATGGTCCAACAAACAACCGGTCAATGTACAGATCAAGAAAAACATTAAGGCTATGAAGAATATTTTTTCAGCTATTGTGAAAAAGTATTTTAATGAATTTTAGAAAAAGATGAGCATGAGAATGAGGTTACCAAAAGATGTTGTAAAACACTTTGTAAAAGATATAATCTTCATGGTTACCACTGAGTTTTTCTTGATGCAAGTAATTGAACCTAGAGAGGAAGAGATGGAAGATATGAGCTATGAGGTTAATCATGATTTATTGGCTGGCTATGCTAATACCCTATTAGCATTGCCTAAAGTTAAAAATAAGGCAAAATTGGACATTGTGGTAGTCCAAGTTGCACCAATTGAAACCGGTATTGCAACTATAGCTAAAGTGAAAGGAAAGAAAAAGAAGTTTGATGAAAAATCTCCTGTGAAAAAGACCACAAGGGTGACTCAGAGTGTCCTAACCAAGAAGGAACTAGAACCTAAAGTATATGTAAAGAAGGAGAATGCACCAAAGAAGAGAAATTAGAAATTGATTTTGCAACCAGAATCTGAGGGTATAGATTCTGAAGAAGAACCAAAGAAGGAAAAAGCAACTGGCAGAACACCCAAGAAGGTAAAGGTACTACCAAAGGCAACTACACTTATAGATACTGCTACCTACAAACCTGACACAGTTTTTGAGAGGACAATGAAGACATTAGGAAGAAATAGATTTGATAATGTCAAAGAATATTTTGATTCTTTCATTGAAGATGAGCAGAAGCAAGTAATCCAATAGGTAATAACTTATTTGGGTCATTAGAATAGATTTCCGCATGACTTGGAAAAAGATATTTCAATCTCTTTGTATAATACGTTAGATAAATGGGAGGAAGCAATTCAATTGGAAAAGAAGATTATTGATGAAATATTTGGACAATATTTTCCCAATTTATCACCAGATTGAATTAGTGCTTTAATTGAGCAATACAGAGTATATTTTGATTTTAAAGTGAGAATATTGAAGCTTCTTAATGCAAAAAGGTCACTTGTTGAGTCTGAGACACATTAACTAGCCTGTGTAATCAAAAAGAGGGAAGAAGTCATCCACTCTAGCAATAAGGATGATACTATAGATGATGTTCCTCAACTAGAAATGGATGAAGAGGAAATTGTTCAAGCTGGCATAGTCTATCTAATCAAGAAGAAGGATGATTCCATTATTCTTGTTGATGAAGATGTTCACGACACAGTATATCTATCTGGAGACATTACTATACTAGCTATGGATCCTCCTACAATCACTGAACTACAAGTTACATTAGTTGAACAAATAGGTATTCAACTAACAGTGGACAATGAACCGGCAACAGAACAACTGGAGAAACCCCAATCTCCATCAATCATTGAAACTACTCAAAAGGAGTCTATTGAGGAAGTTGTCACTTAGTTAACTGAAGATACAATAGAGAAGAACAAAGAAAGAGCTATCATTAAGAGTGTACCCCTTGAATCGACGAAGCAAAAACTACTTGAAGATGATGATGATGATTCTTTAAGTATCTCAAGACCCATTGACATGAACACTTTGAGTGCATCAGAAATGATGAAGATTGCTAATGTTATGCAATCTCAAGCACACAAGAAGAGACTAGAAGAGAAAAGGATTGAAGAAGAGACAATCCAGAATGCAGTAGAAATTTTATCTAGTTTACTACCAAAAATAGATGTTGCACATCTTCCTACACCCATTAGCAAACTTGGTCAGTTAGTTGTAGGAGCATTTGATAAAATAAAATCGCTTGAAGATGCTGCTCAAATGTCTGCTGAGAAGAGTCACAAGAAGAAATATGGAGAGAAAATAGCTAAGAACATTGAAAGTGGAAAAATGGCTTTATCTCATAATGGAAGTCTGTTGAAGAAAGCTATTGAATCTGGAGGGAAGTATCTTGCCTCTACCTCCAATGTTACTTTCTTTTACTCTAATATTTCTAAGAGTTAAGTTGAAACTGAGCAAGAAATGGAAAGGTTATGCAAGGCATATGTCCCACTCCAGGACTCCATTCATGCCTTTAACTGGTCTGTAGATGATTTGCATGACAGATTGAATATGAATGATAATGCGAAGGATAAGAGATTTTGATCTCTAAGAGAGATCAAGAGTCAGCTCACCTCACAGGTCGACATTCTTTAGAGAGCCTACTCCAATGTAGGAGCTATTCTTGCTACTCCTGGAACCTACATGCTAGACTCAATGGAAGAATTATATTCCAAGTTGATGTCTACATCTGAGTATACTGCTAACATACTGGAATCATGGGAAAATGCTTTATCCCAGATGAAGTAGAATTTCAATGTTATTTTTATGAGACTAGCCAATGCATGAACCTTTTTTAATTTGTAATATATATTGAATGCTTTGATACAAATTTTCTACATATATGTGTATATTTTACTTTATCATTTTGGCATTGTTGTCAAAGGGGGAGTAATAATATGTATGTGTGTTTTTGAAAATTTTGTATTTATGCATGCATTAAGGGGGAGTATTGCATTAAAAAGGGAATATGAGTACATATGTAGATATTTTGTGTATGCACACTTAGCGGTATTGTATTACTCTAAAATATTCTAAGTGTTTCTATCAATACCAAAGGGGGAGATTGTTGGCTTGATGATGATTGTAATGTATTCATCACTTGTTGTCATTGATGAAACACTCTCACACACATATGATTACATTGACTACGAGTGTCACTTCATTGGTTTACACTGTCAACCATATGTTTAAGGTCTATCTCTAGCCAGTACTTTGTGTCAACCGATATGTGCTTAAGAGATAACCTATGGTTACATTAAGTCAGCATCAAAATGAAGATGAAGATGAAGATGGAGATCAAGTGGAAGATTCCAGGACAACAGTTCACATGTTTTGTTCTAACTGGTATTGACTGTTCTAACTGATATCTAATTTTGTGATGAGTTACCAACACTGTTTTCTTGGTGGTCATTTTTGTGTTGAGTTATGTTTACTTGTCTAGATACACTGCACCTAGGAAATTGTGTTTTGATTTCCTATGGCCCA
This sequence comes from Cryptomeria japonica, assembly GCF_030272615.1. Taxonomy (NCBI): domain Eukaryota; kingdom Viridiplantae; phylum Streptophyta; class Pinopsida; order Cupressales; family Cupressaceae; genus Cryptomeria; species Cryptomeria japonica. Next base: position 711,072,620 of record NC_081411.1, on the reverse strand, counting down.
CATAAGATTTGTATGTCTATTTAAAGACATCTTAGTGAACCATTTAATATAGAGAACTAATATAGAAGAAGAGATTATGTAAATACTGATATGCATAGAGAGTGAAAGATTTTGTTAAAGAGTGATAAGTGTTAAGAAGAAGAGCAGTGTTGAATGTACTTAGAATGATCCGATCAAGCAAGTCTTGTGCTACTCAGAACATATCAAACCTTTCTTGTTGTTCTCTAAACATTACAACATAATCAGATCCCCTAACTGAGTAAGCTCTAACGAGCTTCATTATACAAATCCTCTAACAAGGTGATCCATTAGTTTGGATTCTCAAATCCTCCAATGAGGTTACTCCTAATAGGGTAGTACTCTTAACAAGGTATAAGCTTCTAATCAAGCTTCGGATCTCTAACAAGATTCGCTCCTAGCAAAGCACTTTGTAAGACCTTAACTGATCAGTTATCTATTACTGTAGATAGTTAACTTGTGAGTTCCATCTCACCGTGGTTTTTACCTATTTGGGTTTTCCACGTATAAACACTTGTGTTATGGTGGATGTTCTACTTTATGTGGATTCTATTATTTCATTTTGGATAGCATGTATTTTGTTTAAATGCTTGGTTAAGTTCATCTACTAGTTAGTGTTTGAAGTTGTGTTTGTTTTGGTGTCACTGATTCGCCCCCCCCCTCTCAGTGCTTTTAAAGTCCATCAATATTGAGTTACAAGTATTGTCATTGATGTCAACTTGTCTAACGTTGTCATTGATGTTACTGTGTGTTGTAGATGATTTGAAAGTGAGTGATTAGATGTTGTTGTGTTTTTTGGTGGTGATTTTGAGTAAGTATGAGGTGTTTTTAGAAGGTTGGTGTAGTGGAAGATTTAATATGAAGGAAATAATATTTATATGCAGGAAAGAGTATTAAATGTCCTAGTGAAAGAATGATTTACATTCTTCTGATTTGGGAAGATTATGGTTCTTGTTATGGATATAATGTTTATGATCAATGTATATTTCACTATTAGGCTTTTAGGTCCGCTATTGGTTAGATGTAAGAGTTGGTTGTTGTTGTTCTGACAAGGAGATTGCTTGTAAGAATTGGTTCAGAGAATTCTTGGCAATTCTCGGATATGTGAATGCAAGTGTTGTAGCTTGGAGAACATGTTTATTTGGTTCATGCAATGTTCTGATTCAATTTTCTAGTGCTAGTTTGATTGGCAAGTGAAGATATGTTTCTCTATATACAACAAGCTCAATTGTGTTGTCTTCTGGCCAATGTAGTTAGTTTATCATATTTGGATCATAATCTTTTGGCCTAGATATGTATTGGAGGTTAAGTTTGGATGTTGATATGGCTTTTACCATGGTATGGGTAGATACACATTTTGTATTTTGTATTGGAGGATTTTTTGGGCCGACTAGTTAATGCGCTTTATTGATCTTTTACATGTTTCTTTTGATGCTAACTTTAGAGGATATGTTAGCATATGTGATTCATTGGAATTGACTTAGAGAGATGTAGTGTGATATGTTTTGGTTCCCTTTATCTCCTCGAGTGGACAGAATTTTGTGTTATTGTTCTAGGTGACCTAATTTATGTAATATTATATATTATGTGTGATTGACCTATTTTAGGATTTTAATGAATAATCTTGTATTTATAGATGTGTGGTTGTATGACTTGATGCATGAAAAGTGTGTGAAGTGTTATGAAGTAGATGTGAATGATGCACAAGTAGGTTTGGTGCAACATAAGTGCAAAAGTCAGTATGTGAAGAGCTTTAATGATAATATTTTAGTGTGGTGTTTTGAGATAGTGATTGATGTTAGATGTGTTTGCCATGATGTTGGTCACTTGACACAGTAGTTCAAGGATAATTTCATGATCAAGAGATCTTGTTCATTTCAATTCATCTATTCCCTATACCTAACAAAAGACAATGAGTTCCTTTTGGCAGCTTGTGCAATGTTTTGTACCTTGCCCTAAGCTTGTGTGCCTTAGTCTTGTAAGTTCAATCAGGTGCATCGAGCTCCTTGGTGTTAAGCCTAAAAGAGTGTAATCAATTATTCATATAGTGAGCATTATTCTCACCATGGTATTTTCCTTGTTTAGGGTTTTTCATGTAAATTTGGTGTTCATGTGGTTATTGTGCTTAATACTCTCAAGTTTCATAAGTGAAGTAATAAGTTAATTATGGCTTGAAGTTTTAAAGATCAAAAGTACATTGTTTTAAGGTTCGGTTTGATTTATCCCATCTCAATCCTATGGTGTGTTCCACAATTGGTATCAAAGCAAGGTTCCTCTTAGAGAAGTTTAATAATTTGAGGAAGATTTAGAATGGTTTAGGAAGTTAATTACACAACACCAAAGTTTGATGGAACAAATTACTCTCATTGGAAGGAAAATATGGAATACCATTTGGAATATTTGTCAACTGAAATATGGGATAAAATGAAGATTGGGTATACTACTCTGACAAATGGTCAAAATAGACTTTAGATGAGGTCAAGGTGTTGCTTCCCAAAATTGCAGGTTTTCCAATCTCTAAGAGTATGACAGGCTTTATGGTCAAGTTTGGCAATTAATTTTGGCCAACGAATGGAATGAACCAAGATGGTTGCAATTCCCTTCTCTTTAGGCTTTTCTTGGCCTAGGTGGGTGTAGTGTTATAAATTGTACTCTTATAATTTTGACCACATTAGGGTCCTCACCTTAGCATTTGTGCCCTAGGCTTGATATGGGCTTGATTTTTCTCATATCATGCAAATTTGACTTCATATTCACCTTATGCATCATTTAATCCTTTATCTTGGTCCCAAAATTGAATAGGACTAGGGTGTGGTGCCTTGGTCCCAAAAAGGATCAGGGTGTGGCACCTTGGTCCTCCCAATTTGGAGTAGACTTTGTGCCTCTTGGTCATTTCAAAAATTGAGTGGGAAATCAAACCTCATGTCAGCTTGTGTAAAAAAATTAATATGTTTTTCAACTAGAAAGTATAAAAGGAAGTTTTCTCCTCTCATTTGATCATTCACACACACATAAAATTCAATTTGACATCAAGCAATCAAGAATCTAAATTCAAGAAAGCAATAAATCGGTCTTCCTTCAAGCATTGGATCAACAATAAGGTAAAGATTCATGCATTGTGTTGACATTCATGTTCCATGTTATTAAAGACTTCATGAAATCCCAATTCCATTTGGAGACAAAAAAATGCCATAAGGAGGTATATCATTTTCTATTCCAGTCATTATTCAAAATCTCCCAAAAAAGGAGAGCATTTCCATTATTCATACAATTCAATTATCTTTCATTTCTATTTCATGATTAATTCCAAAGTCGGGGTTTGACTTAGGAAAACCCCTATTCCCAACCTATTTCTCTTTCTTTCTGTGTCCAAGAAACAAGTACAGAGTTATGATATTAAGAATAAACATCATTTTGGGAACTCTTTTGGGGATCAGGTTTGAATCAGATTACATTGCTCAAATCTAGGTAGGTGGCTCAATCCTGCCACTGCAACTCACTATTTATGCATTTCTACTTTAATTTCTAGCACTTTTACCCTAATTTTAACAATTCAATTTACAAAAGAGGGTTTATTAATTTACATCATCAAAACCCCCAATCTAATCCTAATTATTGGTCCTAATCCTTTCTGGTTTGTAACTAGATCTATTGGATTGGAACCCTCTTTTGAATGTAATGGTCTTTAAATCACAAATTAGTAGTTTCTTATTTCTATGGTGGAAACCCTAATTTTTCACCATTACAATGGGTATACCTTGAGGGTAACTATATAAAATTATGGTTATATAAAGAATTTTTTAGGCATATGTTCTACTAATATACAAGTTCATTTCTACTCCTAGTGTTAAGAAAATAAAGGAAAGTAAATTTGTTTGTGTCAAAGTTTAAAATTTTATGACTGGTGCCTTTCTTTTACTGGGTAATAGAGTCAATTTCTTGCTTCTTGAATAGTTTTGTATCACCTTGTGAGACAATTTTTATATCCATACCTTGTATGAATTTGTCAATTATTTATTCCCTTAATGAAGTAAGTTGTCCTTTGTTATTATGACTTATCTAAATGAATTTAATCCCTCCTTAAGAGAACCAAACAAATAATTCATATAGAAAAATACTTCTTCAATCAATTTGAGATACCCTTAGTAATCAAATTAATGAGATAGAAATTTCACATATAGAGATATCAAAAAACCTTGGTAAGGTGCAACCAGATTTTGAAAAGCATTCAATTGCATTCAATCACAATTTGCAAGAAAAGCACAACTGATATTTAGTATTCTCTAAAATGATGATAGTAATTATATGTTATATTTTTGGTAGCAGTTTTGGTCCTCTTTATGGAGAGTAAACAACCTTCCAACCACCACCTTGAAATTCACATTGATTTACAAAAGTAAAAGTCTATTTAGAACATTAACATAAGAGAGCTCATATAATATAAGATAAAAAATCTCTTAGTGAACATCCATAATCTTAACCTCCTTGGTGAATTCTCATGGTCATGGTCATCTTGGAAAAGCATACATCATATTCCTTGGATACCACTTAATCCACACTAGTGTATTCACTCCTATATTGTAATGAAAAGGTTAACAACTCCAATGTGTTCTATGTACTCTAGGATTTTGTAGGTCCTGACATTCAAGATTGAGTGCCTCATGATGTACTCCAATAAATACATATCACCCATTCTAGCCTATGTATTTTTTACGTCATTTATTCTTTCCAAAGCCATGGGCAACATAGCTACCAGTTTTTCTTTCCATTCTTCTTGTGCTATGATTTTGCCTTCATCATCTAGGAATGGTGGCAACTCCACATCTCTCTTTTCATTAACAATATGTGATTAGTTCTTCATAATATTCCTAATGTTTTCTCAATAACTTATTGTCCCTTTTGATTAGTTCTGCATTAAGAGGATCCTTTTCTTGTATTTCCTCTATTTCGGCATTTGACCTTCCATCAAGCAAGGTGTGTTCATCAAATGCCTTATTATTTCTAACATATCTACTCTAGAACTAGTCATCAAACATTATCATTTTCTTGTACCTATGCTTAACCAATTCTAAAACAACACAAAAACATCAACTTTTGTTTGGTTATCTCTTTGTTCTATCTTTCTTTGGAACTTCTATGCTTTGATTCTGCAATAAGTTGTATCACTATGTGCCTCTAAAAGGGTTGCATTTGATTTCAAACTTGCTTCCAAAGGGCCATGTTCATACTTTATTTTATCATTGATCTTTACATTCTCCTACTTCATCAACTTACTTCTTGATCTGTACATATTTTCCTCCTTGACTAAGTGTTCAATTTGAGATTTATTGTGTTTTGCCACATTTATATTTAAATCTATAGTTTTGACTAGATCAATTTCTCCAACCCATTGCACCATATTATGCCCAAAGACTTTCATACTCTCAATAATTTTTGGCCTTTTATTTGAGGGATATAGTGCCCATGTGAGAAAACTCTTTTCATCTAGATTGAAACTAGATCCAATGTATATTCTATCCACAAATTATGCATTCATCTTCATCTTGGTGTCTTGTCCTCTTACAAAGCTATCAAAAACAATAACAAAACTTATGGCCCACCCTAGGAAGATCATAACACTAAAGTCTTGCAAAATCTCTCTTCCTCTTTCTAGAGTCATGTTACTCATCTCTGAATCAATGCTCTTCTACAATTCCTGCATTAATTGGGACTCATTGGCAAGTGTTATGTTAATTCCTTTTCTCACTTGTTCTCCTTTATACTTGTACAAAAAGGATTTGAATTTCAAGGTCATGACAAAGTCATTTTTAGAAACAAATTCATCAGATACTAGTTGTCTCACATCATCAACCAAGTCATCTGGTGATTGGCCTAGTTCCACCATTTTGTTTGGGGGAGTATAATACTCTCCAATTTCTAGCCTTGGGATTTGATCATATTGATCACTGGTCATCACATCCTCTTCTCGTGGAGTAGTTGTGGAGAAACTTATTTTTGGTGTAGGCTGGGGGGAAATATGCTAGATGGGGGATTCACTCCCTGCCTCTATCCTTTGAGATCCTTTCCCCTTTGGTTCATCTTTCTTGATTCCAAACACAAAAGATGGAACATGCTTAGTTAAATCATTGGCATTTGAAATAAGTGCCTCACCCTTGGCAATAGGATCATCAATATCCAAGAAAGCACCTTGATAGGATGAATTGTGACTCTCTTTCCACACCTCGTCTATCATAACTTTGTTATATGTGTCAATCTTTTGAATAGTCTGAGGATCATCTAAATTCCTTATAAGATCATCATGCACATAGGGTTTATGCTTATATCCACTTAAACCTTACCTCATTTTAGCATCATTGATAAACCCCTCAAGAGCGCATTCCTTTCTTTGTTTCCCTTTTGGCAAATTATAGTATGCTAGTTTGATATCAAGAAGATTGTATCCTATTGTAGCCACTACAGAAAAATATCCAAAAGGGGAGGTTATTAGCATGAGGGTTTGTTTGTTGAATGAACTCAAATTAATAAAACTAGAACATGCCAATTGCCTAACAATTTCTAAATAGGCAACTCTATTTGGCATTGTCCTGGGAAGGAGGAAGGGAGTATCTTCAAATCCATATACCCTGATCTTAGTGCAATCTTCAAAAGAGTACCAGTCTCCCCAATTGTGATCCACTTTTCCTCTCTCATCTTTGTCTTTTGGTTGAAGAAACTTTTGGATCTCAAGTGTTAGTGCATAATCACATGGGCAACCAAAAATTCTATATAGTGGCTTGACAAAATACTTCTCAAAGTACAAGAAATGAGATTTGGTGCATCTGCTATCCCATAATACAATCTACATTTGTATAGGTCCCTAGTTTCCATTTTATCATAGGCTACTATTTTTAAGTTCTTTGTCCACATGTTAATTTCTTGACCCATATACAAAAAAAACATGTACATAAGAAAAGGATAGTTCTTTAAATGTATACAATTGTAATTTCCCTGAATTGAGTGAAGACATGCATCAATATTATCTACCAAATATAATGTATAATAGAATAGAAGAGCATCATGGCTTTGGATATTAGCCGCCAACACCATTGGGGTAAGTGATATAAGAGGAGGAGCATCCAATCCTAGGACTTGACAAACTTAATAATATGTGAATTGAAAATAGTCTTCAAACAGTTTTGCAGAGAAAGGATTCTTATCATCAAAATCAAACTTTCTAAGCTCTTTTCCATTGATCCTAGGTCGATGTATAGGTAATATTGATCTTTCGTAGGTGGTGTCCATTTTTTAATACTCTTGTTTGAGATCTACTATCACTAATTCCTTTATCACAGATTTCATCTAGCCCAAACACTAAGGAAAACTATACTTTCTAGTAATTTTCATAATGGGTTCCCCTTGAACATCACATATTTGTCTTTTTTTTGGGTTATAGTTTTTTGCAGTTACCTTCATCGATTATACATTTATATATACATTTGTCTTGACCAAACTGCCATATTCAATCACCATGGGTTACATGCAGGTTCATGTCTGAACATTCTTTTGTAATGAAACATAAATAGGTCATAACCCCTCACAGGTGTCCATATATCCCCTAGATATCTCTATTTGTCTTCGAATTTCTCTGTATCAAGTTTTAATTGCCAAGTCCTTCTCAATTTAGGATCGACACTAGGCATTTGATCTATTAGGTCATGATTTGCATGCATTCCTTCCTTTTTCTATCTTTTGGCTATGGGTTTCTCAAGGTTTTCTTCCATGATTATATTATTTCCCTTTAAAATTGAAATAGAAAACCCTAGGATCGAGACTTACTCAATTATTAGAATTATGCAAGGCATGATCGAAACACTTACTTCTAATTATACTCTGGAATGGTCACAACTTTTCCTTTGGCATGATCAATTCAAATTTGTTCTCTACAAATTGCATACCCTTTCCTTCTCTTCAATTTGTATATGTAATTCTCCACCCCAGGTCTGTGAGTAATTTTACATTTATGTGAACATCACTTTTAGTAGAGCATCCACATTAATGCATTAAAATTTTTGAATTGTGCCTCTGATGCGACAACCCTTGTTGGCCAGATGAAGATATCTTCTCTCTGATAACACTATATCCATTTGGCACCACCTCTAGTATTCTTATATTCTATCTAAAAGACAATAAAATTGTCACCTCAACCTCAGATGTCTCCTCGATAAGGTATCTTTACCATCCTTGCGACTAGTTAATGAGACCAATCAATCTCTGTATGATGCATTACTACCTAATTAAGTCTTTTTGGTGAGGTCAAAGAGAATTTTAGAAAGTCTCCTCAAAATATTAATGTCTCTTTGATTATGTTTTAATAACTCCCAATCTTTGGTTTACTTGACAAGACTTATAAAAAGTCTTATTTATTATGCAAGTCTCTTCGATGAGATGTCGTCAAAAATCTCTCTTCGATATGTTATGTCTTCTTGATAGCTTCTTTTCACACATTTGAGGTGACATTCCCCTTCGTAGAGACAATTTTCCTCTTTACTTTATGATAAGAAGTCTCCTTGATGAGCCCTTCCTTAATGTTTGTTTGGGAACATTCTTTAGCTCTCTTTTAAGCAATCAAGAAGACTTTATGTGAAGTCTCTTCAATATCAAATGTTGAGTGGTTTTACTTTATAATATTTCTTGTTGAAGAGAGTTATACACCTTTTGTCAATTATTTATCTATCATATGCCTTTTAGTTAGTACAAAATCAGAGAGAATTTTTGAAATGTCTTCTTTAACTCCAATGTCTTGAAGATGAGATGTGATAGTCCTAAAAATGATTGTGCAAAAATATTCATGCCTTAGTCAAAATACTGGTCATTCTAGATTAATTTTTCCCTTTGTTTTGTGTCACAAGGTTTAGGGTTTATGAATTTTTGATTAAGTATTGTTAGAAAAAACCCTGAGCTTGTTATATTCCTTCATTACCTTTTTCCACTTAAGCCAAGGGTCATTTACTGTTGGCAGGGCCATTTTATTTCCTAGGCATTATGTTGTTTTCAGTAGGCCCCTTTAATATTTATGCCAGTGCCTTATTTTTTTCCTAAGTCTAAAGTTTTAATATTTTGGATGGCGGCTAAAGGTAGGGTAGATCTAATGGCTCGCGCTACCCCATGGTCGAAGCTGCAAGGAAGATAAGGACCACAAAATCACAAGACGATGTTGTTGGGATCCAAGAACACTGAGAGGGGGGGTGAATAAGTGTTCTACTGGAATGGAAAAGTTTAACCTCATTAATACAACAACTCAACAATTGGTAAACATAAAAGCATATAATAGTAAGAAACAATGCACCCACAAAGATGAACACCATAACACCACAAATCTATATGTGGAAAACCCCAAAGAGGAAAAACCACGGTGGGATTAGAGACCCATAATATCTATCCACTGATCAGATGAATAAATATTACAATAAGGGGCCTGCACATGCAAGAAGGCCAATAGCCTAGAGCACACTGCTCATCACAAAAGGAGTCTCACTGACTACATAAAACATTGAACAATAATGTGGAATTAAGATTGAACTGCAAGTATAACATCTCCCATGCTTGAGTACAGTTCCCATTAAGCTCAATACTAGAGGCCTTAAACCTCTTCCACAAACCCAATTCAATCACCTATGATCGACCAAAACCTCTGCACATGATTGCAACATTATTCGCATACATATAATCCCATAACCCATATACATACATGATCTCATCTATCTATAGAAAGATCTTACATCATATTTATACCAAACTGGGACTTAAACAATTAGGTTGGCCACCTAAAATATAATATAACTTAAACCCATAATCTAATGATCAACCAAGTCGGCCTAAACCAAAAGAACATAATCCAATCAATGAATCCAACCGGTAATGCATCAACCCACACGTTACATAAATTGGTCCATAACCTAGAAGAATAACCACCAGACCTATAATAGGTTGCCATAAGCCAAATGAAACACCATGAACAACTGGAATATGAACATGATAACCATCAACATCTGGATAACCTTCTAGAACCCGCACCAATACCACTTATGTATAATATCAAAAGATCTTCAACAAAGATTTGTCAGTAAAACCCTTACCGGTAACCAAAAGGCTTACTAGAACAAGTGATAGCTTCTAGATCATCAAATCCTGAACCTACTGAATGTGATACACATCAAGAATACATGAATAACCAATCCAAACCAATTCCATAGACCAAAGCATACCAGAGCATACCAGATCAACATGATCTTACCAACTAGAAGCCAATCATCCTACCGGGACCAATTGGATATCGGTAAGCATACAAAGCAGCTAGTGTTGACATCAATGACACACATCAATGCAACACACAATCAATTCCTGCAAATTGCCAACAATCTCCCCCTTTGGCATTGATGACAACACTAGAAGTCAAAAACATCCAAGTGCCAAGATATGCCAAACAAGTCTCCCCCAATGGAAGAGAGCCAACAATCTCCCACAAAATGATTTGACAATGAGGTTTTGTACCAATTAACCATCCACAGATCTGAACCAAACTCCCTCAATGGGATATAACCAATCTGAAATTATGTTCCTCCACCTTGTGCCAATAATCTCCCCCTTAGACTGATATCTCTATTAAACTTTGTTTTACACATAAATATATCTCCCCCTAAATTATATAACTCCTTAATTTTTTCACATGAATATCTCTCCCCCTTTGACATCAATGCCATAAATATGACATAAACATCAAAGAAAAATCATAAACCACTGAATCACAAGGTTAACTACTCCCCTTGAGTAGTAGCATCACCACATCAATCCATAATGAATAATAGCTCTGGTAATGCATACCAGACTGATGCCAATCAGCATCACTTAGGTCTCTACCGGAGGGGTAGAAAACCTCAACCTATCTCTCAAATGCTCAAATGATTCCTCAAACCAATCTGACTTCATTTGCTTCCACCTACTCCTTCTGAAAATTATACTTGACAGAAATACTAGATTATTTGATATGTCAATAGCAGTAGAGTTATTACAATAAATAACTACCAATACATTACAATCCATCTTTATATCCTTTAACATAAAACTTGTGTATAGTTAGTAACAACAACAACATACTTAGCTTTAGCAGTAGACAAGGAAGTACATGACTCCTTCATGTTGATCTATGAAATAAGTTTATTTCCAAGAAATAAAGCTTCACCAGATGAGCCTATTCAGTTACCTATATCTCTAGCCCAATCCACATCTGAACATGTTCAAAGTGTAAAGTCATCATAAAACAAAAAACATACCAGAAAATCCTTGAAAATATCTAAAAATCCTAGCTACCGGAGCAAGGATTCAACATAATCAATTCCTTCCTTTAGAGAATATCCATTGCAAACCAATCAAGCCTAGTTCCAATAACATCCAAGTCCATGTGTTTTCCTTTTCTAACTGATCCAATTCCTCTTCCATAGCTTTCATCCAACATTCATCTTTGCATGCTTCAATTACTGATACCGGTACAATTAAAGAAATTAAACATACCTCATTAGCTGTCAACCTTCTTCTTGTCCAATTATTTGATCTTCTGAATGATTCAGCCTTACATACCTAGGAGTCTTCTGACTTTCTATTCCTCTTCCCTGATCTTTAGTTACTATTGAATTTTCTAATATTGTTGGGGTAATTGGTTCAACATTCTGTTCTAGTAAAGGTGTTACCGGTTCAGTTATGATCATTTCCACTGCTAGTTTTCGCTCTGATTTGACCTCTATACTGCTCATCCACCTTGACATCAGAGATCTCCACAATTCTCAGAAATCTTTTGTTATAACATCTATGTGCTTTTCTTTCATTAGAATAACCAATAAATATTCCTTCATCACATCTAGGATCAAACTTCCAATTCACTACCAGAGATTTTGAAATACTTAACTGTGGATGTATTGCCAAACCATAACTCATAAGGTGTCTTACTGGTAAGCCAAACTAGATCCAAGATCCAACAAATCTTTACCAGTTGACCTTCAAACTGAATTCTCCAAAGATTTTCAATAGGCTTTCGGACCACTACCAAGGGCAATGCAATATCTGTCATCAATTTTCTTTCCCCTAAGGCGAATGCCTTAGTTACCGAATTGGTTTCTTGTTGATGCAAGAACATTCTTCTCTACTGGTTGAGTAACTAAGGCATATCCTTCAGCCAAATGAATATCTGGGATAGTTGATTCTATCGGTTGAGCCTCAGACTTCATAACCCACTTCTTCTCATGCTCCTTCTGAATGCCATCAATCTTTTGCTTTCCCTTCTCATTAGATTTATCACTTCCTACCGGTAGGTTCTTGTTTCTACAAAATTTAGCAATATGTCCTACTTTGTTGGATGCATAACAAGTGACATTGTTCTTCTGAATTGCCTTACTGTAACCTTGACCATTCTTTGACCTGCATTAATTAGCCATATGTCCAAACTTTCCACATGCATGATATTTCACATTCATTCTACAATCTTATGTCCTATGACCATAATTCTTACAATTTGAACACTGACCAAGAACTACATTATTATTCTAATTTTCTTTATTTCTACAATGTCTTGCCATATAACCAAATTTATTACAAACAAATCATCTACCATTAAATTTGTGTGCATTGGTTTGCCTTACTGGTGACCTCTGATTCTGGTTGATATTATAAATGGATGTGTTATCTTGATTTGTAGTACCAAAGCATTCACCATGTTCAAATCCAAGACCTCTAGTGTCTCTGGTGAATCTTTGATCCTTCAATAATTCATCAAGGTTAGTAGAACTAACCTTGAACTTATCTTTGTATTCATTTACAACATCCAGATATCCTCTTAGGACTATTACCATTCTTTCCAATTCTTTCTCATTGTTCTATGATTGCACCAATTTAGTTCTCAACACATCATTCTCAAGCGCCAATCTAATGCATTCCTCGAATCTTTAATTCGGAGATATAGAAAGATTTTTTTCATTTTTCTTTTGGTATTCAATTTCCTTGGACATCCTCATAGAGTTAAGGCTTGCATTTCATTCTTCATGACAATATTCTCTTGACTCAACTTCTGACATTGTTCCTTAAGGGAATCCTTCTCTTCATCATCCCGATTTTGAAAAAGCTCATTCCTTTTAGCTTGGGCAGATGACAACCTATCCTACAAAGAAAAAATGAATTGCTTCATAGATCTCAACTCATCTTGCATCTTCATGTTTCTCAATATTTCAACATCATAGTCTTCAAGTGCTACTTGAAGTTCCTTCCTTAAACTTATATCCATAGATTCTGGATACAGGATCTTCCTCAAGCTGTTAGACTTACTCCGAGGCACCAAGCTCTAATACCAATTATTGGGATCCAAGAACATTGAGAGGTGGGGGGGGGTGAATCAATGCTCTACTAGAATGGAGAAATTTAACCTTATTAATACAACAACTCAGCAACTGGTAAACATAAAAGCATATAACAGTAAGCAACAATGCAACAACAAAGATGAACACCATAAGACCACAAATTTATATGTGGAAAACCTCAAAAAGGAAAACCCATGGTGCGATTGGAGACCCACAATATCTATCCACTGATCAGATGAATAAATATTACAATAAGAGGCCTCAACATGCAGGAAGAGCAATAGGATAGAGCACACTGCTCATCACAAAAGGAGTCTCACTGACTATAGAAAACATCAGACAACAATCTAGAATGAAGATTGAATTGCAAGTATGGCATCTCACATGCTTGAGGATAATTTTAGTTAAGCTCAATACTAGAGGCCTTAAACCTCTTCCACAAACCCAATTTGATCACCTATGATCAACCAAAACCTCTACATATGACTACAATATTATTCACATATAGATAATCCCATAACCCATATACATACATGATCTCATCTATCTACAGAGAGATCTTACATCATATTTATACTAACCCAGGACCTAAGAAATTAGGTTGGCCACCTAAAAGATAATATAAGTTAAACTCACAATCTAATGATCAACCAAGTCAGCCTAAGACTAAAACAACATAATCCAATTAATGAATGCAACTACTAATGCATCAACCTACACGTTACATAAACTAGTCCATAACCTAGCAGAATAACCACAGGACCTATAATAGGTCGTCATAAGCCAAATGAAATACAACAAACAATTGGAATATTAACATGATAACCATCAACATTTGGATAACCTTCTAGAGGCCACACCAACACCACTTATGCATAATATCAAAAGATCTTCAACAAAGCCATGTCGGTTAAAACTTTGCCGGTAACCAAAAGGCTTACTAGAACAAGTGATAGCTTCCAGATCATCAAATCCTGAACTAACTGAATTTGATACACATCAGGAACATATGAATAACCAATCTAAACCAATTCCACAGACAAAAGTATACCAGAGCATACCAGATCAACATGATCTTACCAACCAGAAACCAATCATCCTACCAAGACCAATTGGATACTGGTAAACATCCAAAGAAGCTAGTGTTGACATTAATGAAAAACATCAATGCAACACATAATCAATTCCTCTAAATTTCCAACAGATGCCATGTGTCCCGAGCAGGTAGGGTGAGCTGGTTGTTTGACCTTTCAAACATTTGATGTTACCAGTTCCTAGTGGGTAAAGTTTGAGTTACTAAAGGCTTTCTTATCTGCACATGCTTGAATGGATGGTGATGTTTTAATTTCTGCAAAAAAGTTTCTCAACTGTTAAGGGGCTTAAGAAGGTGGTCACATTGGCAGCAAGATAAATCTCAAATAGATCTAATGGCCCTCAAAACCCCATCAAGTAAGATGAATTAAGTTTAAGGACCGCTACATCATGAGATGATGCCACATGTCCAAGGCAGGTAGGCGTAGCTGATGGTGGGGTCACTGACGGTGGCATCATTGATAGTGGTGAGACAATAGTAAGGTGGTGGTGAGTTGGCGGTGCCACATCATAAATTTCACAAGTCCACTTGCCATGCTTGGAGGGTCATTGTCAGGTTGACCAATATGGATCGTGTGGTTCATTAAGCATGGAAAAGATCGCTGATAGAAATTCAAACTTCTTTCAAATATTAATTGGCATCATTTCATCACGTGCAGGTGTAGGTAATGATGAACAATGTCTGTTCTGCTAACAAAGGGATGATAACGGAAAGATTTCTACTCATATCAATTTGCCAGAGGTTTTCAATTGAGGATAGAGAGGTTTTGAGAATCAGAGAAGATTTAAATGGGTCATTGAAACATAGTATTAGGGTTTTTTGGTGCAATTAAGGCATTTGGCAGGTAGTTTTGTCTTCTTGTAGAAGTTATATTTTTTAATATGAGCAACAGTAAGGTGGGCTCATATCGGATTTTCATCGATGGAAAACCCAAGAATGGTAAAATACATGAAGTATCAGAGAAGCAATTGCAGATATTTGGATGCAGTTAGAATATTTTGTAGTAGAGGAATATTTTTTAACAGAATCAGGTGTGTCTAGTCATCCTGATGATAGGTGTCTCCTCTAGCTTGTAGCTTGTTTGCTCCCTTCTTTCTATAAAAGGGATTCAAGGCCATGAGATAGGGTTCAAATTTTGGTTCCTTTTCTGATTCCTTTAGTAGGTTTTAGATGAAAATGAGAAAAGTGTAGAGTCTTTTGCAGAGCAAAATAGAATGAGTCTTATGTCTTATTTTATGTAGGTTTTGAAGCACTGAACTGTATACTGTTTTAAGGCAGATATAACATTTGAATAATTGAAATAGAATTCAGTCTTATTTAGCTCCAGTGTATGATTCTACTATCTTTTGGATGAAATAAATCAAGGGTTTATTTGTTTAAGTGCATTGTTATGATGTATGTGATTTGTGTTTAGGTTTTGATCCAAGGGGTCAATTAAATGCTTAAACAAAATTGCAGAGTGGTAGGGATTGTGCAGGGATTTTGATAAGTAGTTTGGGCTTGGGTTATAGTTGAGATGTATTGTAAGGAAATATATTCTTAGGTCAATATGCTATCAAATTATTTTTTCTATTATTCACCTTATATTTCATGAATTTGACTCCCCAATGGAATAAGGCATTGGTCATTAGCTTGTCTTAGTCTTTACAATTACTTTTGTGCTCCATTCATTTGTTCTTTCTATTAAATTGTTGATTATCATAATACCTTTCAATTCATGTTGGTTATTGTGTGTTCTACCCATCTCATGCTACAATTAGGTCAAGGATCATTGAAGGATTTTCCATCCTTGAGCACTCTCCCTATTTTTGAGCTCGTATATAAGATTATTTTCTTTGTTTTAGTGAACTTTTGAGTATGGTGCAAAGATCATAAAATTCACTAAGGGATCACCCTCCTAGGTTTTGTAGAGCCTAAAGTGTAGAAGGATTTGTCTGAATACTTGTCACTTGGTCCAAGTTATTGAGGATTTTTCTAGTTGGAGTTGGCTTCTCCATAGATATTTGAAGAGTCAACTTGGTTTTTGCCTCTTGGAGTGGAAACCCATTTGGGAATCAATAAAATGGCGACTCTGTTGGGGACTAGTTGTCTAGAATCTCTGGTAAAGAATTGAGCTATAATTGATTTTTACATTAACCCATCTGAGTCACCAACAAAATGGTAACTCTACTGGGGAGAATTTTTGAAGATCATATTTCGTTATAGAGTCATGAGCTTACTAAGTCCATCCCTTGTCAGTTTAGTCAATTCTTATAAATGTTGCTTGAGAATCTGTTGTAATTCATCTTTCAATGTAAGTTCTATCTAGATTTGTCCATATTACATGATTATTTCATAATACCTCACAAGTTGTGAGTGGCGACTCTGAGATCTCTGCACCAGTGTGCATTAATTGAAGAACTGAGAAAGAACCAAAGAATTTTCAATAGAGATGAAGCATATTTGCACTATTATGATGAAGTACCTTGACAAGTTGAGGGGATGGAATCCATATGAATGACATGATGATAAGGAGGTGTTGCAGTGCTATTTTTTGAACAAATTTGACCCATGAAGAAATTCCAGTTGTTCAAATTTTTGTCCTCTACAAAGAGGTGGTGACTACTAAATTAACTAATGAAGATGTGGAGATAGCTACAAATCTACCAATATTTCCAACCAAAAAGCTGATTTGCAGCCACTACAACATTTCTAGGTATTTTGATTCTCATGAGTCCAATGTATTTTCATGAAAGTCATTTGTAGAAAAGAGTTCCCTATTCAATGTTGCATCACTAAGTAGAAAGGGGAAGGAGTTCAATGTTAGAATTGCATACTTCTTAGTTTCATATTTCAGTCATATGCTTATGTTAGGAGAAGTATGAAAATATTTGTAATAGGTTCATTCAAAAGTCTTAAGTCTGATATTTTATTCTTATGTATGTTTTGCTTTTACTTAAGACTTTATTGAAAAAGAGAATCAAGAAATGTGTAACTGTGAAGTTTGAATGAGAATCTTGTAAAGGCAAGCAAAATGTATAGTCATAATGTTATCCCTGGTATAATGAGTGATCACCAACTTGAGGAAGGCCAGCCTAGAAGGGTTTTCATCCCTAAGCAGTACAGACCTTTGTATTTCAGAAACATTGAAGGATACCCAAATCCCTTCCCCATTGAGATTAAGGATCGTGTGCCTTTGTTTCATGCACAAGAATCCGAATCAACACTCCACCATGTCAAGATATTCATAGAGTTTGTTGAAGAGTATCACCTTTGCAATTAAGATATAGTCATGAAGTTCTTTTTGAGATCATTGAAAGATGGTGCATAGGATTGGTATGAATGTTTAGCAGCACAAAGTGTGTCTTCATGGGATTTCTTGAGGAGGTTGTTTTTGGAGAGATACATCTATGTTGTAGTCAGTCATGAGCAGCCTCCTAGTCTTGAAATTTTTATAGCATGTGAGGATACAATGTGTACACAAAAGTATTATGTCTCAAGTGTTGAATGTACATCTCAAAGCATATGTGTCCCTATTGTACCATCCTATACTTTTCAATATTATGAGCAAGTTTATCAACCCCAAATAGCACAAGAGAAAAGCTCCTATGTGGATAACCAAATGATGTATGTCAGTGCTCAGCTGGACATAAAAACACAAGTGGGTGAGCAACCTTATGCGTTGTTGTCCATATTTTGGAAGGCATTACAAAGTATTCCTATCAGTTATATGCTTCGAGATTATGATTGGGTAGACTTTTTCTTGCAAGTCTATGAACCTGATGTTGTTCATTGGCCAAAGAGAATAAAACTAGCTAATATGGATCAGATGGTTGCATGGATCAACATATTTGAAGATGTCAAATCTAAGATGCAGCAAGATGTTGAAATTTTGCATGCTAATAATGATAAGGTTGAGCGAGAGTGTGATGCCATTGCACGCATTAATAATGATGCTCCCTATGTTGTTGAAAATCAATCACATGATCAACATGAAGGAGACAATGTGTGTGAATAGGAGATGGTTGAAGAGAATGAACCATAAAATTAATGTCCTGATAGCCTAAAGAAAGATGGAAGTAAACATCTACAAGGTCAACATTCTTTTTCAAATGATAATTGTTATTGTGAGAAGGTTGTTGGAGATGCAATTTCCCATAACATGACAAACACATGCTCTCATGAATCCAGTGGGTTTCTAGTTGAAGAGGATAGCAGTATGAGACATGTTAGTGAACAAGAGGATACATGTTCTATCAACAGTGAAGGAATCTCAGACTTGCTATTAGCCAAGTACTTGAGACATGCACATGGAAAGAATGATGAACTTATGCACCCTTCTGATTTAGTTTTTGACAATGAGGTTGTCTCTTATGATGCATTAAGTAATGCATCTACTATCAATCTTCTTCCCATGATGGAACCAATTGATATGCAAGAGGATAAGAAGCTTCAATGCATGGGATTTTTTTATTTCAAATTTGACATGTGTGTTGATAATGATAATTTACATGTTGATATAAACTCAGTTTTTTCTTTTAGAAGTATGTGTATGGATGCTAATGATGGAACTCTTTGTGAGAATGCTAGTGCACATGAAGGGGAAGTGGCTCTTGGTGGCTATGATCAAAGTGGTGATAGGATAGGAGGATGTGATATTCCAACATGCACCCATGTTGCTGACATAAATAACATCAAATGGGACTCAGAGCCCAAGGATGAAATCTTTTTTCAGCTTGATGATTTATAGTTGCATGAGAGGATTAGTTGTGATCCTTTTCCTTCTCTTGATGAAAATTTTCTTATTGTAGATAGTGAGAAGGTGGATTCTTTTGAAAGTTCCTCTTTTGATGAGAAAACTAATAATTTGAATGAGGCCTATATTCCCACCTGTATATCAGAATGTGAATTTTTTCTTTTGCAGTAGGGAGATTTTTTCTTGAGTGTGATAGTCATTTGATCCATGATCCATGTTGTGTTTAGCATGGAAGTGTGTTTTTTAGTGAGCATGACTTATTTGATTCACACAATGATCAATATTTTTATTCATTGCACAAGTTTTAGAGTTTCAACAATGAGTGCAATTATAATTTTAAGCTTAGTGGTTGGATAAAAAATGTCAGCATGATTATTCAATGGAAATAAAACTATGTTATTAGATTGGTTTCAGTGAAATCAAAGGAAAAACATGTTTATGATAGAGGAAAGCATTGTCTAACCTTTTCAGATGGCCTTGGTCTATCACATGTGGTTTGACCTTCAAGCCATAAGAAGCTTCGGGTAGAGTAAATATTTTGACTCTATGCCTAATGGAGTAGTAATCATTTCTTCTTGAATTGCCTGTTCATGGACAATTCTTGAAGCTCTACTTTTCTTAAAGTAGCTATTTTCCATGAGCATTAGTTTAGGTCTTGTACATAAGTAGAAAAAAATTATTTCTATTTGAGCTGCCTTGTCCAGGTAGCTTCCCTTTTGGTCTTCTCTGTAGTGGTCTACTCCACTCGAGATTCTGGATTCTTGCAACATTCCTGAGTAATGAACGTCCCCAACCAGAGCCACTGATAGTCCTAAAAAATGACTATGCAAAAATCTCCATGCCTTAGTCAAAATATTGGTCATTCTAGATTAATTTTTCCCTCTATTCTATGTCACAAAGTTTAGGGTTTAGGATTTAGGGTTTATAAATTTCTGATTAAGTCTTGTTAAAAAATACCCTAAGCTTGTTATATTCCTTCATTACCTTTTTCAACTCAAGCCAAGGGTCGATTACCATTGGTGGGGCCATTGTACTTCCTAGGAATTAAGTTGTTTTTGGTGTGCCCCTTTAATATTTATGTTAGTGCCTTAAATTTCTTCCTAAGTCTAAAATTTTATTATTTTGGTTGACAACTAAAGGTAGGGTAGATCTGATGGCCCACGCTACCCCACGGTCGATGCTGCAAGGAAGATAAGGACCGCGACATCACTTGATGATGCCATGTGTCCTAAGAGGGTGGGGTGAGTCAGCGGTTTGACCTTTCAAACATTTGATGTTACCAGTTCCCAACAGGTAAAGTCCAAGTTACTAAGGGCTTTCTTATCTGCACATGCTTGAATGGATGGAGATGTTTTAATTTCTGCAAAAGATTTACTCAACTGTTAAGGGGCTTAAGAAGGCTCAAATAGATCTAATGGCCCTCGCAACCCCATGAAGGAAGACAAATGAAGTTTAAGGACCGCGACATCATGAGATGATGCCACATGTCCAAGGCGACCTGGGGTAGCTAACAGTGGGGTCGTTGATGGTGGTGAGACAGTAGTAAGGTGGTGATGAGTTTGAAGTGCTGTGTCATAACTTTCACAGGTCCACTTGCCACATTTGGAGGGTCATTGTCAAGTTTACCAATATGGATCATGTGATGCACCAAGTGTGGAAAAATTGATGATGGAGATTCAAACTTCTTTCAAATATTAATTGGTGTCGTTTCATCATGCGTGCAAACAGGTAATGGCGGACAAGGTCTGGTCTGCTAACAAAGAGATGATAACAAAAAGATTTTTACTCATCTCAATTTGTTAGAGGTTTTCAATTGAGGGTAGAGAATTTTTGAGAACCAGAGAAGATTGAAATGGGCCTTTGAAATGCAGTATTAGGGTTTTCTAGTGCGATTAAGGGCATCTAGCAGGTAGTTTTGTCTTCTTGTGGCAGTTATATTTTTTAACATGAGCAATAGTTAGGTGGGCTTGTATCATATTTTCATCGATGACAACACTAAGGATGGTAAAATGCATGAAGTATTAGAGAAGCAGTTGCAGATATTTGGATGCAGTTAGAATATTTTACAGCAAAGGAATATTTTGTAATAGAATCAGGCATGTCTAGTCATCCTGATGACAAGTGTGTCTAGTCATCCTGATGACAGGTGTCTCCTCTGGCCTATAGCTTGTTTTCTTCATTCTTTCTATAAAAGGGATTTCAAGGCCATGAGATAGGGTTCACATCTTGGTTCCTTTAGGGTTCCTTTTTTGGTTCCTATAGCAGGTTTTAGATGCAAATGAGCAAAGTGTAGTGTCTTTTGCAGAGAAAAATAGAATGAGTCTTATGTCATATTTTATGCTAGTTTTCAAGGACTAAATTGTATACTATTTAATGGAAGATATAATATTTGAATAAATAAAATAGAATTTAGGCTTATTTCTCTCTAGTGTATGATTCTACTATCTTTTGAATGAAATAAATCAAGGGTTTATTTCTTTTAGTGCATTGTTATGATGTATGTGGATTTTGTTTATGCTTTGATCCAAGGGGTCAATTAAATGCTTAAACAAAATTGCAAAGTAGTAGGGATTGTGCAAGGATTTTGATAAGTAATTTGGGCTTGGGTTATAGTTGAGATGTATTATAAGGGAATATATTCTTATATCAGTATATTATTAGATTATTTCTATTGTAATTCACCTTATATTTCATGAATTTGACTCCCCAATGGAATAAGGCACTAGTCATTCGCTTCTCTTAGTCTTTACAATCAGTTTTGTGCTCCATTCATCTATTCTTTCTATAAAATTGTTGATTATCAAAATACCTTTCAATTCATGTTGGTTATTGTGTGTTCTACCTATCTCATGCTCCAATTAGGTTGAGGATCACTGAAGGATTTGTCATCCTTGAGCATTCTCCCTATTATTGAGCCCATATATGAGATTATTTTCTTTGTTTTAGTGAACTTTTGAGTATGGTGCAGAGATCATAAAATTCACTAGGGGATCACCCTCTTAGGTTTTGTAGAGCCCAACATGTAGAAGGATTTGTCTGAATCCTTGTTAGTTGGTCCAAGTTCTTGAGGATTTTAATAGTTGGAGTTAGCTTCTCCATAGATATTTGAAGAATAAACTTGGTTTTTTCCTCTTGTAGTGTAAACCCATTTAGGATCCAACAAGATGTCTGGTAGGTATTTATATTGAAGAGACTCATGATTTTCTCTTTGATGACTATCTTCTATAACAAATCTTTCTAGTTGAGGAGACTTAAAATTTCCCTCTTTGACTAAGAATGTCTCTTTGATGGTGCTTATTCTGGGTGACTTTTTTCACTTTCTTAGAACATCAAAGACACATCAAAAAGTCTATTCGATATTGACCAAGAACATATGTGATATTTCCCAGCCATTTTTAAATGTATGTTGTTGTAATTCCAATTTATGTGATATTTGTAGTTGTTCTAATTAAGCCCTTGGCAACATAATTGGGAAAATATATTGGACTATAATAAGGACATAAAGGGAATGCCAATTTTTAAGACTAGGCTTTTTGGTGATGAAAAAACAAGAAGCTTAATCTATTTTGTTGGCCAATAGTATGGGTAGTAGTGGGGAAATTATATTAAACAATAGTGGGAAAATTAAATGGACACAATAACATAGATTTTATGAGGACTTTTGAATAACAAAATTTGTATTTATTATGTTCCAACAGTGGCTCCAATTGGGGATGAGTGTCTGATAGGCATCGCAAGAATCCAAAAAACAAATCTCTGGGATGTAGACAAAAAGGGAAAAAGGAAAAGGGAAAATCCTAATCTATCGTGCATGGAAGAAGATTTTTTTTAACAAAAGAAGTATTTCAAGAACTATCCATGCACATGTAGTTCTTGAGTTTTTCCTGACATTTTCTACGAGAAGTATGAATCTTCTCCATCTTTACTTGTGATGACAAATGGGCCAATCCAAAGGACTTCAAATTTTCCATGCTTTCCTTTGTCTTGATTCCTTGCATTCCACATAAGAACTGAATCTCCTTCCTGAAACTTTCTATTTGTTGTTCTTTTATCATGCAAATACTTCAGCTGTTGTTGTTTTTTAGCATCCTATCTTTGTGATTCATGCCTCATCTCATCCAGTTTTACCAATTTCTCTAGCCTCACTTCCATTGGCTTGGGGATACCAAAATTTTCTTCCAGGATGGATTTTTGTACTAGCAAGAAATTGTCTAAGGGCATTCTGGCTTGAGCCCCATACACCAATTCTGACATAGTCAAGGGAGGGAGATCCAATGGAGGAAAACCCAACCTTGTAGCTAAACACACAAATCATGAAAATCATACCGATAATCGGTAACAAGGTGTCGGAAATAGCAGAAAGAACAACTGGTAATAACAAAGAACACATAACTAGTAAACAACGTGAATGAATCTTATTACAATCTAAAGAATGATACATGCTAGATAGCAGTCCAAGATACAAACAATTCTTAAAATGAAATTACAACATCTGGAGATCATCCTCAGATCAAATCAGCTTTTGGTAAAAGTCTACCGGTTCTACCCTAACCCAGACCTCAGCCTTCCAGCCTCAGTCCTACCGGATCAGAATCTCGCTGGTTCTACATCTTCGCTCAGTCTCAATGCTCTATCTTTAATCTTCTTACTTCTCTCATGTGACTTTTTTTTCCTCAAATGATTCATAAGCTTCCATATATATACCACCCACAAATAATTACAACTTAATCAAGTCGGCCCAAAAGACCAACCAGTTTAGGAAACATGTAACGGTAACATGTCGGCTCAATCACTTAAGAACAAACTCCAAAACACAAAATGATGCATAGACCTTCGAGAATACTGGCCAAGGCCCAAAGAAACATCACAAACAATCCGCAAGTCACAGAGATCAACCACAACCCAAAATATCATCTTCATTCAACACTCTGCAAGACTCACCGGTAGTCACATCAATAGGATAATACCGGGATCCACATTTTACCAAAAAAAAGACAAATGTTTTGAAACTTGAACATGATAAAGACCATGGACACAAGGGAATAAACCCAAAACCATAATGCTAAACACTATTGGTATTTTGGTATGGTTTTGTCATTGATGTCAACACCTACTGAAACACTAACACTTTGGAAATCCAGCAACATTCACCGACAAGCAAGTAACTATTGCATAGTTACTAGTATATGGTTCACCGGTAGGATATAATGTTCACCGACACTTGGAATGATACGGAAGACACTTGGTAATGTCAAAGACATCGTATGGACACTTTGTTTTGAAAAATTAATCATTGGTATATTCATATTTGCATATTTTCTTTTACCAACAAATAGGTCCAGGGTTATCTAGGTTTACACCGACAGGTTTATCTTTTCCAGATCAGCATGGCATGCTATGGAGATGATTTATTATTGTTGTAAATGCATTAAGTCGACATGTTTAATCAGTTATTGCATCGGATATTATATTGTATGTAAAAAAATTTTTATTGTAATATCTTGTAGAGCTGACCTACTAAAATTGGTCTTAGGTTATGGTATAAATGTAAGATCTTATTTGTAAGATCGCATGTGGAATGCGAAAAAGAATTGTGTGAAGGTATATGCCAGATTAAGAAGAGGTATACATGAAGACATGATTTGAAGGTGAAGCTAGGTTTTTGTAGAAGCATATGAGCATTACACTGGTACTGAATCCAGCATATGAAGATGCTATTTTGTGTGGTACATTCTTATTGGATTTAACCATCCAACTGTAGTTAGTGTGACTCCTATTTTGTGATTGAGTAGTGAGCTCTAGGCTGTTGGCCTTTCTGCATGTGTAGAACCCATTTATGTACACTTACTATTTGCAGTAGTATCATCTGATTGTGGGTAAGGTTTCCCACCATGGTTTTTCCCCTTACAGGGTTTCTACGTACAAATATTGGTGTTATGTGTTGTGGATGACTCTATGTTTATGTTTCATGCATTAATCTCTTCCGGTATAGCAATTTACTATTAACACTGTCTACCAACACACTTAACTGGTTTACCGGTATTAAGCATTAAGTTGGTTAGTTGGTTTTTTGGTTTAAATTTATTAGACAACTGATTCAACCCCCCCCCCTCTCAGTTGTCTCGAGGACCTAACAATTGGTATCAGAGCCTAGTCCTCTTTTGCAGAAGTTTAACAGCTTGAGGAGGTCCAATGTCTACTAATTATTTTAGGAAGGATAGTCCTAAACTTGATGGAACCAACTATGGGATATGGAAGATCAGGATGGAGACACATCTGAATTACATCAGTAAAGACATCTAGGAAGTTACAAAGAATGGCTATACTACTGTTGTAGCTGGTCAGACTGCTCCAACTACCTTAGCTAAAGATGAAGAGAATGATTGCAAAGCAAGAGAAGCACTTTTGAGTGCATTATCAGATCAACAAATCATGGGATTATCAGATAGGTCTACTGCTAAAGCTATTTGGGATCATTTGGAAACACTAAATGAAGGATATTCCATAGTCAAGATTGTAAAACTTGAAAGCTTCCGAGTCAGGTATGAACATCTGAAAATGGAAGAAGATGAAAGGATTTTTGCTTTTATGGAAAGAGTAAATGAAATTTTTTTGGGTATTAAATGTTGTGGAGGAATCTTGAGTGAGGATGAAATTGTTTCAAAAATCTTAAGAGGATTGCCACACACATATAAAATGAAGGTTACTGCTATAAATGAGTTGAGAACAATGCCTAATACATCAGTAACTAGGGATACATTGATTGGAAAACTTTCAGCCTTTGAAATTGAGGAATTTGGTCCTATTGCTACTATAAGGACTGATCTGGCCTTTAAAGAATCAACATCATCTGCTCCATCATTTGACAAATCAGATTGGAAAGCCTTTTATGCAAGAGAACTTGAAGAAAACAGGAAGGAAAATGAAGAGCTTGAAGAACTTGAAGCACTATTTGCAAGAAAAATGCCACAAGGTCTAGTTGGAAGTAAGTATGAAGGTAAAGCACCCTTTAAATGTTTCAACTACAATAAGATTGGTCATATGGCTTCTAGATGCCCTGATAGACATGGTAGACTAAGAGAAGAAGCTAGAAGAACATACAAGCCTAATTCTGAATATCAAAGATATAGATCTAAGAAGAACAAAGACAAATCCTGTTACATTGTTGATGAAGGTGTGACTGATGATTCTGATGAGGATCTAGCAGACAATGGATGGGTTTTTGTTGCTATAACAGAAGATCAACCAGTACCTACTGCTCAACTAGTAGAACAAGCCCTAGCAGCTAAAGTTGAAGTAAAGGATGAATGGATCATTGACTCAGGATGCTCACATCATATGACAGGAGACAAAGGTAAATTCTTGAACTTTCAAGAATACAATGAAGATTTAGTAAGATTTGGAGATGACAAAGCCTATTCAATCAAAGGTAAGGGTTCAATATCTCTTGATGGTAACCATAACACCGACAATGTCTACTATGTTGAAGGATTAAAGCATAATCTTTTAAGTGTTGGTCAATTAGTTGAGAAAGGATTTCAATTACAATTTAAAAATGGAAAATGTAAAATCATGAATAGAACTGGTTTGGAAATTGTAACCAGTAATCAGACTAGAGGTAATATCTTTCATTTGAATAATAGTGAAAAGGCATGCTTGATTGCACATATAGATGAAAGTTGGTTATGGCGTAAGAGACTATGTCATGTAAACTTTGATTGCATGGTAAAAATTAGTACTTCTAAGGCAGTTAGAGATCTACCTAAAATTGTGAAACCTTAGAATACAATTTGAAAGGAATGTCAATTTGAAAAACAAGTTAGAGCTAGTTTCAAAAGTATTCCAAAAAAATCCAATAATGCTCTTGATTTGATTCACACTGATTTATGTGGCCCAGCTAGAACTAAAAGCTTACAAGGTGATAGATATTCATGCTAATTATTGATGATTATTCTAGAATGTGTTGGGTTACTTTTCTCAGAGAAAAATCAAAAGCACTTGGAAAGTTCAAACTATTCAAAGCAATGGTTGAGAATGAAACCGGTAAGAAAATCAACTGTTTAAGATCACATCAAGGAGGAGAAGTCACATCTAAGGACTTTAATACATTCTATGAAGTGAATGGAATCAGAAGACAGTTATCAACACCTCGGATACCACATTAGAATGGAGTTGTTAAAAGGAAAAACATAACTATCTTGGATGCAATAAGAAGTATGTTATCAGAAGAAAATCTACCACATGTGTATTGGAGAGAAGCAGTTAGCACTGTTGTCTATACATTCAACAAAGTTCACATCAAAGGTGAAATCGGTAAGACCCCTCATGAACTATGGTTTGGTAATACTCCTACTCTTAAGTATTTCATAATTTTTGGAATTAAATGTTATATTAGAAGAGATGAGTATATTGGAAAATTTGATCCTAGAAGTGATGAAGGAATATTTCTTAGTTATTCATCTAAGAGCAAGGCATATAGATGTTTTAATAAGTGATTGCAGAAAATTGTTGAGAGTACAAATGTAAAGATTGATGAACAATTCCGAGGAACTTCAAGGTATATAGACTCTGAACCGGAAATAGAAATTGTGACAAATGAACCTACACTAAATCCACCAGTACAGAATGAAGATCCAGTTACCCCAGTATCATCAGAGGATTCCACAATAATCAAAGAACAACAGCAAACTAAGACACCCCGATATGTAAGATTGAACCATTCTGAAGATCATATAATTGGAAACAAATTTAAAGGAGTTATGACAAGCGGAAGATTGGCAAATGAAGAGGTATGTCTTATTTCTCAAATTGAACCATCATCTATCAATGAGGCATGTGAAGATAAATTTTGGATTAAAGCTATGGAAGAAGAATTAGGACAAATTGAGAAAATTAATACTTGGACATTAGTTCCCCGACCTAAAGATAAAAATGTAATTGGAACCAAATGGGTATTTAGAAACAAACTTAATGAAGATGGTAAGGTTGTCAGAAATAAAGCAAGACTAGTATGTAAGGGATATACTCAGAAAGAAGGAGTTGATTACAATGAAACCTTTGCACCGGTAGCCAGAATTGAGGCAGTCAAATTATTCTTGGCTTTTGCAGCTCACAAGGACTACAAAGTTTATCAAATGGATATTAAATGTGCATTTTTGAATGGAGATCTTGAAGAGGAAGTATATATTGAACAACCTGATGAATTTCTTTGACAGATGACAGTGATATGGTTTGCAGGTTAAGAAAAGCTCTGTATGGATTAAAACAAGCCCCAAGAGCTTGGTATGCAAGGTTGGATAAGTATCTTTTAAAGATTGGTTTTACTAAAGGAAATGCAGATAGCATTTTATATTACAAAATAACTAATGATGACATCTTGATTATTGAAGTATCTGTTGATGATGTAATCTTTGGAGGAGAAGATGGATTATGTTACAAGGAATTTTCTATGCAGCAAGAATTTGAAATGTCTATGATTGGAGAAATAAAATTCTTTTTAGGATTGCAGATTTCATATACTGATAAAGGTATATTTTTGAGTCAATCCAAGTACTTGAAAGAATTACTAAAGAAATTTGGGATGGAGAACTCTAAACCGGTAAGCACACCTATGACTACAAATGACAAATTATCTCAAAGGGGTGAATCTACACCTGTTAATCCAACTAGATACAAATCTATGATAGGAGGTTTACTATATTTGACACAAACTAGGCCTGATATTATGAATGCAGTATGTATTGTTTCTAGATTTCAAAGTAATTCTAGGGAAAATCATGAATCAGCAGTAAAATGGATTTTTCGGTACTTACAAGGCACAAAAAATCTTGGATTATGGTATCCTAAAGATGAAAATTTTGACCTATGTGCATACACAGATGCAAATTGGGCAGGAGATGTGGATGATAGAAAAAGCACCAATGGAGGAGCATTCTTTCTTGGAAAAAGATTAGTTTCTTGGTTCAGTAAGAAATAGAGTTGTACATCTTTATCAATAGCTGAATCAGAATATGTTGCAACAACAACTAACTATACATAGGTACTATGGCTTAAGCAAATGTTGAAAGACATAAAGGTAAAATGCAAGGAACCTATTACTATATATTGTGATAACACTACAGCAATTGATATATCTAAGAATTCGGTATTACATTCTAAAACAAAACATGTTTCTATCAAACTAAATTTTCTAAGGGAAAAAGTTGAAGAAAAAGAGATAAAACTGGTTTATGTGATTACTAAGCTTGCAGATATTTTCATAAAACCTTTGCCTAAGGAGACCTTTGAATATCTCAGAGATAAGCTTGGAGTCATACCACCACCAGTAGAGACTTAGATAGTTGATTATTGTCATCAACCGGTAGAATTGAAAGACAAATCTTTTACTCTGGTCTTTAATGAGGAAGCTACTTCTCAAGGGGAGTAGTTAGTATATTGAATTGATTGGTATTTTGTATGAACTTGATTTTTGTAACTTTGGCATTTGATGTCAAAGGGGGAGAGATATCTATGGAAAAACATATTATTTTTTGAGGAGAGATTGGTATTAAAGATGAATCTTTGGATAAACACATGTTGCTCCCAGGGGGAGAAATTGTTGTTTAAAGGAGACTGTTGGTTTTTGGTATTTGGCATTTCTGTTTTGGCACTTTGATGGTTTTTCCATATTGTGTTGCCATCAATGCCAAAGGGGGAGATTATTGGTATTCTGGTATGGTTTTGTCATTGATGTCAACACCTATTGAAACACACAGCACTTTGGAAATCCAGCAACATTCACTGACAAGCAAGTAACTATTGCATAGTTACTGGTATATGGTTCACCGACAGGATATAATGTTCACTGACACTTGGAATGATATGGAAGACACTTGGTAATGTCGAAGACATCGTATGGACACTTTGTTTTGAAGAATTAATCATTGGTATATTCATATTTAAATATTTTCTTTTACCGGCAAATAGGTCTAGGGTTATCTAGGGTTACACCGACAGGTTTATCTTTTCCAGATCAACATGGCACACTATGGAGATGATTTATTATTGTTGCAAATGCATTAAGATGACATGTTTAATTAGTTATTGCATCAGATATTATATTGTATGTAAAATGTTTTTTATTGTAATATCTTGTAGAGCCGACCTACTAAAATTGGTCTGAGGTTATGGTATAAATGTAAGATCTTATTTGTAAGATCGAATGTGGAATGCGAAAAAGAATTGTGTGAAGGTATATGCAAGATTAAGCAGAGGTATACACGAAGACATCATTTGAAGGTGAAGCTAGGTTTTTGTAGAAGCATATCAGCATTACATCGGTATTGAATCCAGCATATGAAGATGCTATTTTGTGTAGTACATTCTTATTGGATTTAACCATCCAATTGTAGTCAGTGTGACTCCCATTTTGTGATTGAGCAGTGAGCTCTAGGCTGTTGGCCTTTTTGCATGTGCAGACCCCATTTATGTACACTTACTATCTGCAGTAGTATCATCTGATTGTGGGTAAGGTTTCCCACCATGGTTTTTCCCCTTACAGGGTTTCCACGTACAAATATTGGTGTTATGTATTGTGGATGACTTTATGTTTATGTTTCATGCATTAATCTCTACTGGTATAGCAATTTACTATTAACACTGTCTACCGGCACACTTAATTGGTTTACCAGTATTAATCATTAAGTTGGTTAATTGGTTTTTTGGTTTAAAATAATTAGACAAATGATTCACCCCCCCCCCCCCCCCTCTTAGTTGTCTCCAGGACCTAACAAACTCTCCAACATGAAGAAATGCCAAGCTCTCAAGCAATTCCATTGAAAATTTCCCAACCAGTAAGAACTAAACTGGTGCTCCTGCATCAGACTCTTGGGGTTAATTGAAAAGTGAGTCCCGTCACTTGATCTGGTTTGGCAATCAGTCAATAGGTACTTGAAATTGCCTTAGGGGATTCATTGATCTAACCACAATTTCCAGTTTCCTCTCCATGATGATCTGTCAGTATAAACTGCAGCTTGCCTCAATCGACGATCTGTTCAAGTATCCACCCACTAACTGCCTCAAGCTCAATCTCTAGGATCAACATTCTACTTGCAAACCTTTCTCTTCCTCCACATTCGACAATCTGAACAAGTGCACAAGTTGCCTCAATCTTCTCTCTAACCAACCGGTGCACAAACAACACTTTAT
This sequence comes from Cryptomeria japonica, assembly GCF_030272615.1. Taxonomy (NCBI): domain Eukaryota; kingdom Viridiplantae; phylum Streptophyta; class Pinopsida; order Cupressales; family Cupressaceae; genus Cryptomeria; species Cryptomeria japonica. The sequence continues at coordinate 711,041,209 of NC_081411.1, read as the reverse complement.
CCAACAACAGGTTCACGAACCAGCTCTGATACCATTTGATGCAATCAAGGGAGGGAGATCCAATGAAGGATAGCCCAACCTTGTAGCTAAACACATAAATCATGCAAACCATACCAGTAACTAGTAACAAGGTGTCGGAAACAACAGAAAAAACAATCGGTAATAACACAAAATACATAACTAGTAAACAATGTGAATGAATCTTATTAGAATTTGAAGAATGATACATGCCACATGTTGGATCATAGTCTAGGATAAAAAAAAATGCTTAAAATGAAATTACAAGATCCACAGATCATCCTCAGATCAAATAATCTTTTGGTAATAGTCTACCAGTTCTACCCTAACCTGGACCTTAGCCTTCGGGCCTCAATCCTATTGGATCAGAATCTCGTTGATTCTACATCTTTGCTCAGTCTCAATGCTCTATCTTCAATCTTCTTACTTCTCTCATGTGAATTTTTCTTCCTCAAATGATTCACAAGCTTCCATATATATATTGCCCACAAATAATTACAACTTAATCAAGTCAGCCAAAAAGACCAATCGGTTTAGGAAACGTGTAATGGTAACATGTTGGCTCAATCACTTAAGAACAAAATCCAAAACATAAAATGATGCAAAGACCTCCAAGAATACCATCCAAGGCCCAAAGAAACATCACAAATGATCCGCAAGTCACAGAGATCAACCGCAACCCAAAATCATCTTCGTTCAACACTCTATAAGACTAATCGGTAATCACATCAACCGAGACAATATCGGGATCCACATCTTACTGGAAACAAAGTTAAATGTTCTAAAACTTGAACATGATAAATACCATGGACACAAGGGAAAAAACCTAAAACCACAATGTTAAACACTCCAACATGAAGAAATGCCAAGCTCTCAAGCAATTCCACCGAAAACTACCCAATCAGTAAGAACTAGACCAGTGCTCCTACATCAAATTCAAAAGGAGATTTGTGAGTGGTTTTGTTTATAGTAATATTATCTTCTCATAATGCTAAATTCAATTTTCAGTCCAAATATTTCTCATTGTTGCCCAACATTCTTTTTATTATCTTCATAATATTCTTATTGCTAGAGTTTTCTTGTCCATTTTCTTTTGGATGGTATGGTGAAACATAGGAGACTTTAATACCATAGTACTTATAGAATGAATTGAATTCATCTGATCTAAAATATACTCTATAATTAGTGATTATCCTAACAGGGACTCCAAATTTGGTTATCATGTTCTCCTTTAAAAATTTTACCAGCACTTTACTAGTAGCTAGCTTGGTTGGAATTGCCTCAACCGACTTAGTAAATTAATTTTTTGCTACAAAGATCCACTGGTGTCCTCCACTAGATTTTTCTAACATCTCTCCTATAAAATCTAATCCCCTTTGGTGAAATGGTGCTTCAACTTGCATAGGTCTCATTGGTAAATCTCTTTGATATTTTAACTTTCCAGAGAATTTTTGGCATGCCTCACACCTCTTAACAAACTTGAAAGCATCATTAAACACATAAGGCCAATAATATCTTGCCCTAAATACATTATGATCATTAATTTTGGCTAACAAATACCCTCCACAAATGCCCACTTGCATCTCTTCTAAGACCCTTTTTGCTTGTCCTTCATCAAGACATAGTAACAATACTCCATCCCTATTCTTGTAGTATAGATCCTCATTTATTAACACATACTTAGATGCTGGAAGTTGTAAAATTCTTCTCTGGTTGTCATTCAATCCTTCAAGGAACTTCATGTGCTTTAGAAAATAAACAATATCAATATACCAAGACGTCCATTCAATGTTACACACTGCATCCTCCCACTCAACATTATTGATTTGAATAGCTCAAGGTTTGATTGAACCATTAATCTTTCTCTTGCCCATCCTCAACCAAGTTTAGTGATTTGAATCTCTATTGAACTCCTATATCTGATTTATCCACCTACACCTCCCTCTTGTCTATAATGCCAACCAAGAAATCCCTAGATAACTAAGTCAACTAACAAGCCATCTAAACATCATAGAGATTAAAAAAATTTAAAGTAAAGAAGCAACAATACATTTAACTAAAAGGATCACATCATCTTAAGTGCACAAGTGGAAATTAAAGATACAACATTACATTATTCTTAAGGAATTACATACATTTAACTATCAGGATTACATATCACTAATGCACAACGAAAATTAACTCTAGTATCTAACTTACATCCTCTAAGGTTCCTAACATCATTACTAATAAAGTGTCAATTCAAAGATACATGAGTTATTTCTCTACTTAAACTATTATCCACAACATAGAAAAGTTATCATTTAAACTATAGAGTTCTAATTATGAGATATAACTTATCAAACACCACTAAGTTACTACATTCATTTTATTTCACCAATATCCAGTTGTTCTTAAGCTCTTAAAACATTCAACATGATAGAATCTATCCATTCTTATAATATAGCTAGCACCAATTCCATAAAGAATAAACATATAAAAACATCATTACATTACATAATACTTCTCATACATGGAATGCATTACAGATATAAGTCAAACATTACAAATAGAATGTAATGATACAATGATATCATGAATGATCAAATACAAGGGCATAGATGAATCTTCACATATAACAAAGATTACATTCACATCATAAATCCATAGCACTAGAACTAAAGACAAGAAGAAACATCCACATGCTCACAAAAAACCATGGGACATCCCAATGGAAGAAGGCATCAACCACCTGACCATGTGGAACCAAAAGCTCCACCTCCCATGCTTCAGAGAATGACATAAGGCCCCCCACACATACTTGACCCAAACTGACACTTAAACATCCAAGGGAACATAAATACTCACAAAGACAAAATAAACTAAAAGACTAAACAACATAAAACATAGGATCAACATAAAAACTAGACTCAATAGAGGCTTCTACACAAAACAAAAGTTAAGGTCCTAGGAAACACATAGGAAGAGTGTCATCACATGCCATCAACATGGGTTATCTTGGTAGTCAAACCCTCTCCAAACTCTAGACCCTGACACCCATTTGTTGCACATGTGGAACCAACAATCCTTTTATGGAGGAAAGAAAGTTGATCTACCTTATAGGCCTTCCTAGTCTCATCCTGAATCTAAATGAGCACTCTAGGCCATGAGATCCCATCCTCTATCTATACGAGCATAGGGGTATGTCTGGGGCACCAACAATTATCTTATTAATGTGCTTAAAACCTAACCCAATAAATTATTTTAATGTTATCACTTTATTAACCAACTCTTGATAAGATTCTCTAGTAGTTACTTGTGGGCCCCAACACCCATTTGAGAGGCACTCTCCTAATATGCTCTTAAAACCTAGGGTACACCAAGAGAACCACATCAATAACATAACATCCATGGTTCACATAATGAATCATTATAATCATTTCCTATTAGAAAGGACCTCATAATTACACAAGAAACTTTATACTTGGATCTATAACAAAATCTTATCCACATCAAATCTGATCATAACTTGTTCCTCAGCAAATAGATCTTATGAAACATCAAACATCCAACCAATATACCAAAAGTTAAAATATGTAAGGAGGAAGGAAAAATCACATGAAATCATCATAATCAATAAAATTAGCTTCTAAAAAAATACCACAATAAATCACAAAATCCAAAACAAGCCTCTGTTTTGACCCAAATCGACAGAGATTTCGAAACTAAACCAAAATTAGAAAAACTGCAGAATAGCACATTTATTAATTCTTTTAGCACTTTTACTACTTATTTTAGTGAACATGCATATTCTTTTAGCGCATACAAGACATAGAATTGCACATACGTAACATAGAGTTGCACATATACCAAATAATGTAGCACATGTACATGACTTCATTTAGTGCATATGTAACAAACTAAAATATGACATTGGGAAACAAAAAACCACTAAAAAAATTCCAGTAAGACTTGGAATGAAAACAAATAACATCCACCCAAATAAAAAAAGGGTGGTTACTATTTAGGCAAGAAATTTAACAACCATGATCTATCAAGATTTCAATCCACAAACACCAATCATCAAACCAAACAGCTCCTAAGGGAAGTGATACTCCAAACACCCATCACATTCAATAAATAAGAATATAAAAATAAACCACATAATATTTCCAGAATGACTATGACATTGAGTAAACACACAACAAACACTCTTAATCCGTTTGGAAGCAAAATACATTAATTAAAGAGAAATAGAAAAATCACCAACCTGTGCAAAGAAGAAATGGACAAAATGACCTAGAACAAAGACATATCCACATGATCCATTCTTCACAATGAACAAAACACAACAATCAACATATTTTGACACTCACAAAGCTACGAAGAAATCCAAGAAGCTCTTCAAGACACACCCAAGAATGCATAGGAAAACTTCTTCAATTCAAGATCAAGAAAACAACCTTTGAATCTAACATGTAAACCATCAATACATCGTTTCACAATTTCTTCCTTTTGAAAAAATAGAGCTTCCAAAAACTATCCCCCATGAAAAATCCTTTTCCCAAAAACTTCATAAACTTCCCAAAAGACCAAAACTACATGCAAGACTCAAAAATCCCTCCTTTCCACTCACACTTAAAATCAAAATGACAACTTTCATTCGAACACCCAATTAATTCCAATCAACAATTGAAATAAAAAGGTAATTAAAACCATTACTAAACACAACTCCCAAATAAACATCAAACAAGTAAAAATCACAATTTAAACTCAATTCCCAAATAACATCTCCCACAAATAAATAAAATAATAAATAACAAATCATAAATCATCCCCCCACCGAATAAAATTACTAATATATTATAATCCACAAAATAATATTAATACAGTATTATGAGACATAATATTCCCACATGAATAATTAATTACTCACACATCAAATAAACTAATAACATCAAATAAACAATCAAGTTAAATAAAATGCATCATACCTAAAAACACATAAAACCTAACAAGGTGACTCTAGCCAAGGATACTGGAACTCATATATGACATTGACTAGGGTTAAGATATGGTAGGGACTTAATGCCACCTCCAATCAACTACCATTGGGATTAAAAGCACACTCAAACTTGTGAGATCAGGTGAAGTCGATGCTTAGTACCTACATCCTGCATAACACAAAACATTTGTGTACAACATATATATAAACATAAGACACACAAGTGCAATGCCCACTAGTATACCCTAGAGAAATATAGCCACTTAACATGAAAATAGAGATATATATTTTTTTAAAGATAATTAATGCAACACACATAACTAAAATAATCATAACATCATCTAACATAAGCTCAATAATACATACATCATCTAGTCATGTACATAATCAAATCTAAACATGAACATAAGTATGCAAGCAGAAATAATCATCATCACATAGATCATCTTTTTCATAGGGTATCTCAAAGCTATTACTTATCTTAACATAACAATAAGAATATAACGACACCATATCACCTACTACATTAATTCCATAATCTATTCCTCATAGAAGATATACTCATTCATTTATTAACCAATATGAAAACACCAATATTACCCAATTAACACCTAAACCATAGGTTCATTTTAATGATCCAAATCCAAATGTTCCTAACACTTAATCCCAATCATTAATTACCATCTAATGCCCAAAATATAATTTCCTAAGCATAATCTACTCTCAAACTCTATAACCAAAGGAGAGCTCTCATTCCAATGTCATAAACACACACATCCCACTAACACAATAACATCTATTAATTCATTAGGAATCACAACCATCATTTATAAGGATAAGGGTATATCCAATATACATTAAACATATCACAAGAGTATTAATGCAACATATCCTAATACAAGAACCATAGTCTCCACTACCATAACATTATCTAAATTACATATGTTTACAAAGATGTCATCAATATTACTATATTCTTTTACATCAAGATACATAGTTTCCTAATCTAAAATTATCTGCAATACATATTACAACATTGTGTTTAACCACAAGAGTACATATCATCTACTCCAAGAGACCAAGTACAAATTGAAGAGAGAAGAATCCATAATCCACACACATAAGCATCCAACGAATATAAGGACATCCCAATGGAAGAAGGCATCAATCCACCCTACCATGTGGAACCATAAGGAATTGTCCTCCGTGCTACAAAGAATGACATATGATCCCACACACACTCTAGATCTAGGCTGACACCTAACAACCACAACTGAAAAGGAAACCATATAAACAATACTCCAACCACATCACAAGGCTAAATCAAAAGCACAAGTCATCCAGAGGCCTTCCAACAAATCAAGGATTAAGGAACCAGGACCTACATGTAGGGAAGAGCTTCATTGCATGCAATCACTCAAAGCACAATGAGGAATCCTAGGCAAGTTGATATGGAGCTCGTTGTCCCAACATCTATGATACTCATGCAAAACTATCTCAACCACTGAGGAAATCAAGGGAGTTTGGTTTACCTAGATCAACAAGATCTTCCTAAACCCATCCCAAGTATGTACTAGCACTCTGAGCCATGAGTTGGGGCACCACACTTCTATTTCTTATCTTATTAAGGTAAATTACTATTACCCATCCCACCTAAGATTAATTTATTAGGTTATCACTTGATTATACAATAAACTCCTAATAAGCTATCCTGGCAGTCTAGACCCCAGCTCCTCCACACAATGAATCCTAGCAGTCTATTCTTTATGACCTTAACAGTCTCATGGAAGCCCACTCTCCCTAGTCATGCTCCTAGATCTTATGATAGCAACATACTCATATACAAGAACAAGTGCTCTCACATAAAATATAACTTGGATAGTGAAGTCTTTGAACCAAATTGTAATAAAAAAATACATGCATATCAATGCCAATAATTACAACCTTATAGACAACATGATATTGCATAGTAATCCAATAATCACAATATCAAAATTATATGTTTAAAAATCAAATAGTGTCCAACTTCTTTTAATTTTTCCACCTACAACAATATTTACACCATTCCATTGTCTTCCATTGTACAATAGAATTAAATGAAATCAACTACAATCTATGACATAACTTGTTTCAACACCTTATTATCATGAAATATATTATTTCCCTTAATCTTTGGTTTCAAACACCTCCATATTGCTTGCAACAATAAAATATCTCCCACTGCGCTTCCATACAAATCACCTACAAGTCTACTTCACACAGGATGTTATGTTGCTTTGATACCATATGTGAACGCTAAAGGGAAGAGATAGAACTAAATTTGACATTTGTTGATTCAAACCAAATGCCTTTAAATGTGAAATACAAAAGTAAACCCTTTTAAAATTGATTATCTAGCAGCAAAAACTATCATAGCAACTCCCTATAATATAATAAACCAACATGTTCTAATTCCACTTGTACACGTGTATTTTTTCCCAAGAACTTACTCCAATATGTTGTTTCTTTATCACAATCAAGTCAATGCATTAGTAGAATTCATTGACCAAGAACACATCCAAACTCTTTTCCAACCCATTAGTTCTACTAACCTTATGCTTTCAATTTTTATTTATTTCCAATTCACCAAGCGTTCTATTCAATTACTAATACATTGTACATTTAGTGGAAACTATCAATGCCCAGTTTACAAAATCAATAAGTCTGAGAATTAACCTTTTAAATTTTCAACACCATTTGAACATTAATTATATAATATTAAATTCTATATCTAATAATTTAATTCAATCATTTATACAATGGAAATTTTATTTTCAACATGATAAAAAAGAAGATAGAAAGAATATCTATATATCCATATAGTTCACCTACACGATCCAAAATACATCTTGCCTAAATAGGCCACAGTTCATTACTTAAAAGGGCTCTTGCAAGAGTTATAATAATTTCACATAAGGGTGGGCCTTACAAATATCATGATTATTAAGAATTAAGTGAAATTTTTTTATAACTAAATTAGCCCTATCCAGCCAACATTGAATTGTATTAATCTTGGGATACCTTTCAAGTGTATTGCACTCCCAAAAATGATTAATTATTTGAATTAAATCCAAATAAATCAAGAATAAATTTATTAGTGGTGGTGAGAGAATACCCATATCCTAAAGGTGAGATTTTTTTATGGGTTTGTAATTGTTGGTATCAATGAGATCGAAGGAATTAAAGGCTAAATGAGATTTGTTCTTTAAAAATATTCTTTAATATTCTTTCCTAAGATGAAACCTTTTAAGATGTTGCTTAAACATGTTGAATAATTTTACTTCATCTAACCATTTTATGGGCATAAGATGTATCAAAGCATAGTTTTTGTAGCCCAATAGTTTATTTAAAAGATATCTTGTACCATCCCCTTATATGAATATGACCATAAAACATGACATATTATACATGATGAATAAAAATCTTCAACATATTATATTTGATATGAATCTAAAGTTACAATTTGATACCACATGATGAAACAACCTCATAGTCATAATCATGCATTTAATAAATCAATTGTATAGCCATAACTTAGTTTTTCCTAGTATAAGTGCTAGGGTAGACATAAAGAAAAGTAGGATGGGAATATTTGGTGTATGTAGTACTTATTTAAAGCTTAAGCTTTCAATCAAGTTATTATCAATTTGAAGAATGGCAAGAATAGAATCATCTTTGGTTGTATAATATTTTCCTTATTATAGTGGGATTAATTCAAGGGAATTCTCCTCCGAATAGTAGTCTAATAAATGAAACCTAATTTTTTTATATACTTAATATATGTTCACAAATGAGAATAGGCATGCAAGATAATGTTTATAGAAAAAATAAACTATGTACCTCTTTTCTTTGAATACCCACATTTGTATTTTTCTAAAAGAATCTCTATTATATCGAGAACTTCTTTGTCCCTTAGATGGTTTGACTACATGAACTTGATTAATAATTGACATGTTTCTTACCTTTTGTAAGGATTCATGAAGATAGATGGATGATGTAGTAGCATCCCCGGTCAATGACTAATCTTGCATCAACCAAAAACTATTTGTTTTTAGTTTTGTTTCTGTTCAATTCCGTGTTTCTTTTAGCTTTGTCCTGAAGTTGTTAATTTTTCATTGGAGGTAAGATATTTGGCTTCTAGACTTGTTCTCATTCCTTATTCTAGAATTTTAGTTCATTTGGATCTTTTTTCGGCAAGTTGTCACTTCCGGATTGTCTACTTTTTGGTTCCTGGAGTAGTTTTGAGCTTAACAGCTAGTTGGTGATTTCTTCTCTTGTAGAGCATTTTCTTAGCTTACGGATGTAATTGGTACCACAATCAATGTTCCCGAGCCCTTGGTAAACCTTCCTTTGTTGCCTACACTTCATTTTCATCCTTGGCGAAGGAGATCTTCATGCTTTTGGTTTGACCTAGTTTACACATTTCATTTTTCTATCTTGGAGAATGTAATCTTTTGTGGCCGACCCGAATGTGTTCCAGATGCTATATGTATTCTCATATTCGATCATTTCGTAGATAGTGAAGATACATGATGATATTAATTCATGATTTGTAATCAGAACACCTCTTGGAGGTCAGGATGGATTGTTTTCTAGAATGTAATCTATAATAAGGCCTATAAGCCTACATGTTTGCCTGCATGTTGCCAGCTAGTTTATAATGAATCTATGATATTACGAATGTATAATATTGTATTTTATAAATTTTGTGTTGTTGCTTCCATTGTGTTACTCTTGCTGCATGATCTAGATTGTTCGCTTTGAGGGCCCTTTAGAACATGGCTACGTTAGATGGTATCAAAGCTGGTTGCAAACCTTGAGGCTTTCCTTTGGGTGAATAAATCACCAAATTGAGGTAGATTGCAAGTGTGTTCAATAGATCACTGACGGAGAGGCAGTTGGAACTTTGTAGTCAGATCACCAAGTTGAGGCAGTTGCACCGGATCAAAGAAGGAGATGTCATCAAGAAGGATGAACCCTAGAAGGGTAGAGAAAATAATGGAGGATTTCATAAATGAGATAAGGAATTAGATCCAAAATGCACTAGCTGGTTTGCAAAGGAATCCAAAATCAAAGGATGAGTATGAAGAGGTAGTGGTGTAGGATCCCCTACCTATGAAGAAATGAACCAAGAACAAGATGATTTTCCATTAGTCTAAGATGAATGTAATAAGACCCTATGGGTACTTTTTGTAATTCAACTTCCTAGGAGTGTGACAAGTTTGTCCATGTTTGCATCAAGTTGTCATCTAGGGTCTTATAGAGAAAATTGAATCAATAAGGGTCACAATGGTCTAAATTGAGGGATCAAGTGACCACAAGTCTATTTGAGTCATTTTTTATGTTTTAGAATCAAATGTAATCATTTTAGGAGACTGTGATAGTCAAGAGTCTAAGTTGGTTGAATTATGCAAAAGTTGTCATATTGTCAATTTGTTGTCATGATAATTTTGCACTTTTTGTAAGTCATGATTCTCCAATGGTTAGCTAGTTTGAAAAATGGTTGGAGGAGGTTGTGTTCATTTGGGGTGACACCTTTAAGGACCCCAAATATAGAAAGATGTAAGTTGGTTGATTTGGAAAGGAAGTTGAAGCATCAAAACTATTGGAAACTCGAAAAACCATCTAATTTCTGTTGATTGCATTTTTAAGGTGGATTGGTAAGAATTCTCATGGCATAGTTCCTAAAAATAGATTATTTTACCTTTGTTTTGCATTTGGTGTGAAGTCTTGAAGTGATTGCTTCCCCATTCTACAAGCAAATCTCTACCGGGTAGCCTAAGACTCTTAAACCCCTAGGGTTTAATTGTAATAATAGGTTTTGGCCTATCAATCCTTAACTAAACACTCTCTTGTTATAGGAGATGATAGGAAATTGTATCATATGTCATTTCCAAAAGCCATTAAGAGAATACAATAGGGCGAAGAGGATGGAGAACTAACCCTAGGTCTAGCATCTCTATGTGATAGACCGGTGATGAGTGCAGTGCATGGGAATTGAGTGTTAGAGAATTAGAAATGGTTTTGAATGTGGTACAGGAGTACTTTGGAGGTTTATATGGAATTTCATGGTCAATGATGATCACCCATTTGGAGAACAAAACTAGTTTGAGAAAGGCGTATAGTCGAATAGGTCTAATAACCCTATTAGGTCTGTTAGTGCAGTATTGGTTGGGATATTTATAAGTTGGTCTGGTACCAAAAATTGAGATATTGTTGAGAATGCCCAAAAGGGTATTAGAAAATATAATTTGTTTTCCTAGAACCTGAGAGCGTCGAAAGTTATCACCCAGTTCCTTCAAATGGAGGCCTAATTGCAACTAGTTCTGTTTGTGGGCAAGTGAGACAAAATTGATGTTTCGGTGGGTCTAAACCATGAAATCCTATTTAATTTGTGTTAAGGTGATGTGAGAACACACCTCCAAGGGTTGTTGCATTGAATTGGTCAAGTGGGCCATTCAAACCCTAAAGCCTAGTAGTAGCCTAGTCATGTATGCAAGGGTGTGTGTAGTCACACAAGAACTTGGGCATGTTAATTGTTTGCAAGTGGATATAGTGGATCCTTTGGGTCTTCGAAGGTGTTTCTTGGTGTCATTAAACCAATGTTTGACTTGGTGTTGTGTAAGGATCTTTAGAATTAGGGATTTTGGTTGAGTTTGTGGACCTCAGTGATTGGTTGGTTCAAGGTTATCCTTCCAGTTTATTGCCTCCTCATCATATTGGTATGAGAGTAGGATTTTTAAGATCACTTGGGTGGTGTGGTATTAGTGTATGTCTAAGGAAGATAATGAAATAGGGGCTGACAAAATGCCTCCTAAGAGTATGTCACAAGATGTAGTGAAGAAGTTGATTGAAGAGATGCTTGAGTCCAAGCTTGAAGAATTGAAAAAGACTAAGGATAAGGAAGATGAAAGTGCCACCAATAAAGAAGGGGATAAATAAGATGAGGAATCCTCTAAGCGAGTAAAGGAGATAGTTGCAAATCAGAGGGAATTTGTAGATGCCTTGAGGTTAGTCAATAGAGACACTATTGATGGGTTGCCTATATATAGTGGAAGTATGGAAGTGGAAGGGGTGATAGACTTGATTGAGGCATTGACCAGTCATTTTGAGTACAAAGAAATCCCTGAAGATAAGAGAGTTAAGTTGGCAAAAGAAAGGTTGAATGGGTCTTCTCTTATATGGTGGAACTATGTACAAGGGGAGAGAGTTAAGGAGGGAAAATGTATGATAACCTCCTAGGAAAGGATGAAAGATAAAGTCAAGGTACAATTCATTACCATTGACTATGAAGTACAAATGTATAAAAAGTTGTAGAACCTTAGATAGAGAGACCTTGATGGGAATTCATATATGAAGGAGTTTGATAAACCCAGTCTCAGATCAAAGAGACAAGAAGAGGAGTCAAAGAAAGTGGCCAAGTACTTGAACGTGCTAAGAATGAACATCCAAGATGAGATCAACATCTTGGCACTAGAGACAATGCACAAGTTTTTTCATTTAGCCCTAAGGGAAGAATAGAAACTAAAGAGAAGAAGTGAGTAGGGTAATAGAGGTAAAGGAGGGAGAAGTTTCAAAGGCAGAGGCAGTTTTGGAAGAAGAAGTCCTAACCGAAGGTCTAGTGGTGAGTTTAGCCATGGAGAGGAATTTGGGGACTTAAGTAGCAGAGGAGGCTACCATGGGAAAAGACCTAATGGAAGAGGTGGGACACGTGGATCAGGGAGAGGATCCAAGTTCTCCAGTATGAGATGCTATAACTACAATTAGATGGGGCACCCAACCTACAAGTGTCCAGAGGAGGCCTCCACTTCTGATGGTCATAAGAGGAGAACCACTTTGACTCAAGAAGATGTAGGGAATGTGACATCTCTTGAAGTAAATTTGACATTAGAGATGGGAGAGAAAATGATTATCAAAAGGATGTTGATCAAGGAACTAGTGAAGACTAGGCCACCCCAAAGAAAGGCTTTGTTTAGAGTCAACTGCAAGATTCAAGGTAAGATTTGAAAAGTTGTCATAGATTCAGGGTCTATGAATAACATTGTATCTCTGGAAGCAATAAACAAGTTGAACTTGGAGAGAATACCCCATAGTTGTCCATATAGGGTCAATTAGTTGAACAAGGGGCAACACATACTGATCAATGAACAAGCATGGGCAGAGTTCAATATTGGGGGTATAAGGATAAAACTTTGAGTGACATCCTTCCAATGGATGCTTGCCATCTTTTGCTTGGTAGACCATGATAGTTTGACAGAAAGGCTCACCATGATGGAGAAAAGAATGCTTACTCTTTCCAAAAGGATGATGTGACCTTTAGGATAAAGTCAGTGGTAGAAGGGGATCCACAACATGTAGGGTCTAGTGTGATTATGGTGGGAGAAAAAGAGTTTCTAAATACACTAAAGGAGGAAGGTGGGGTAGGCTTTGCTTTGATTGTGAAGCCTAAGGAAGAAAGGAAGAAGGGTGTGAGTGATGTATGACCTAAGGAGGTCAAGGAACTGCTAGAGAGGTATAAAGGAGTAGTTGCAAAAGACATACCAGACTCCCTGCCACCTATCAAAGATATTAGTCATCAGATTGACCTCATACCGAGAGTAGTAATTCCTAACAAGGCATCATATAAATTGACCCCACAATAGAATGAAGAGATAGCTAGGGAAATTCAAGAGCTCCTAGATAAAGGGTTGGTAAGAAAGTGTCTTAGCCCATGTGCAGTACCTACTATTTTAGCCCCAAAGAAGGATGGGAAATGGAGGCCTTATAATAATTCTAGTGCTATCAATAGGATAACCATCTGATATAGGTTTCCTATTCCTAAGATAGAGGATCTAATGGATTATTTAGGGAGAAGTACCTATTTCTCTAAGATTCACCTCAAGAGTGGGTACCATCAGATAAGGATAAGAGAGGGGGATGAATGGAAGACTGCATTTAGAACTAATGAAGGGTTGTATGAGTGGCTTGTGATGCCTTTTGGTCTTTCAAATGCTCCTAGCACCCTTATGAGATGAATGAATCAAGTGTTACAGGAGTTTATATGGAAGATTGTGGTAGTCTACATTGATGACATATTGGTGTTTAGTAACAACAAGGAGGAGCACTTGAAATACTTAGAGATAGTCTTGAAGCAACTGTGGGAGAAGAAGTTGATGATAAATTTAGAAACATGTGATTTCATGAAGCAGGAGTTGGTGTGCTTAGGCTTTGTAATCTCTAAGGGTGACTTGAACATGGATTCTTCCAAGGTAGAGGCTATTTTGAACTGACCTAGACCTAAGATAGCAGGAGAGGTAAGATGTTTTCATGGTTTGGCAACATTTTATAAGAAATTCATTAGGAATTATAGTGATATTTGTGAATCTATGTTGGAGCCATGAAGGGTGGTGGTAAGGTGAAGTTTGCATGGACCAAAGAAGTAGGTAAGAGTTTTGAGTGTGTAAAATAGAAAGTTGCCAAGTACCCAGTCCTAGTATTGCCTGATTTCAGTAAGGTCTTCATCATCAAATGTGATGCAAGTGGGTTGGCTATAGGAGCAGTATTAAGCCAAGAGGGGAGACCAGTGGTCGTTTTTAGTGAAAAACTAAATGAATCCAAGAGGAAGTATTCCTCATATGATTTAGAGTTGTATGCCATGGTACAAGCTCTAAAAAAGTGTAGGCATTACTTGCTTCCTAAGGAATTTATTGTGTATACTGACAATCATGCTCTTAGTTTTTTGAATGGACAGAAGAAGCTTAGTCATAAGAATATGAAATGGGTTGAAAGTCTTCAAGCATACACCTTCATCATCAAGCACAAGAAAGGGGTAGCCAATAAGGTTGCAAATTCTCTAAGTAGGAGGGTGTTGATAGTGCAAGAAGTGCAGTTATAGAGTATGTGTGTTAAAGCACCTAAAGGATTGTATGAAGAGGACCAAGATTTCAAGAAGGTACATAAGGTATGCAGTGAGTTCACAAATGATTATCATGGAGAGTTTTCTGACTACACCTTGCCGGATAGTCTTTTGTTTAAGGGGTGTCAGTTATATATCCCTAGGTGTTCAATGAGGGATAATAAAGTAAAGGAGAAACATAGTGGTGGTTTAGGAGGTCACTTTGGGATAAATAAGACTTCGGACCTAGTTAGGATATTTTATTTTTGGCCAAAGATGCAGATTGATATTAGAAAGTTTGTGGAGAGTTGTACTATGTGGGAGAGAGCAAAGGGGGTCTCAACCAATGGAGGGTTTTACCAACCTTTGCCTATACCAAGTAGACCATGAGAAAGTTTGAGCATGGACTCTATGATAGGATTACCCAGTACAAAGACAAGTCATGATAGTGTGTTTGTTGTGGTATGCAGGTTCAGTAAGATGGCTCACTTTATTCCTTATAAAACCACAAATTCTGCTAGCTATATTGTAGGATTGTTTTTCAAAGAGATTGTTAGAATCCATGTGTTGTCTTTGAGTATTGTATCTGACCAGGACAAAAAAAATTTAAGGCATTTTTGGAGAACCTTGTGGAAAAGGTTGGGTATAATTTTGTCTTTTATCTCAGCCTATCACCCTCAGACTGATGGCCAAACCGAGGTTGTGAATAGGTCATTCAAAAATATTCTTATATGCTTGACAAAGGAGAACATAAGTAGTTGGGATGTGGCGATACCTTAAGGAGACTATGCCTATAATGATTCAACAAATAGAAGTTTAGGTCTAAGTCCTTTTGAGATTCTGTATGGTAGTCATCCAAGATGAGTTTTTGAATTGAGAGATGTCTAGGGGTTGGACAAGAGGAGTGGACATGCTGACAAAATTGCAGAGGCTGTGAAAGAGGTGCACCAACAAGTTAGAGATACCTTACAACAGAATAGTCAAAAGGTTAAAGCAAGAATGGATCAAAGAAAGAGATATGTGTATTACCAAGTGGGTGACATGGTCATGGTTCATCTTAGAAAGGACAGGCTTCCCAAGGGAAGCCACAACAAGTTGATTATGAGAAGGATTGGACCTTGTAAAATTTTGGATAAATATGGTCCTAATGCTTACAAAATTGAACTCCTTGATGATATTGCTATTTCACCTATATTTAATGTTTATGATCTAGCAATGTATAAGAGTCCTACTATAGGAGAAAGTGCAAGTGAATCTATTCAAGAAAGTGAGGAATGGATAAAACACTTACCACCTAAGGAGCCCCCTAAGATGGAGTGCATTTTGGATATTAGGGAAGCCAAGAAAACAAGGCTAAAGACCTATTTTGAGAACTTAGTTAAATGGAAAGGCCTTCCTGACTCAGAAGCTACATGGATGCTAGAAGAAGATATAAAAAATTAGGGTGGTGATTTGCAACAATTGGTCTCTTAGAGGACTTGAGACAAATTTCACCAGGGGAGTATGGTGCAGGAGCCCCTACCTATGAAGAAATGAACCAAGAACAAGATAATTTTTCATTAGTCTAAGATGAATGTAATAAGACCCTATAGGTCCTTTTTGTAATTCAATGTCCTAGGAGTGTGATAAGTTTGTCCATGTTTGGGTCAAATTGTCATCTAGGGTCTTGTAGAGAAAATTGAGTCAATAAGGGTCACAATGGTCTAAATTGAGGGATTAATTGACCACAAGTATATTCGAGTCATTTTTTATGTTTTAGAATCAAATGTAATAATTTTGGGTGACTAGGATAGTCAGGAGTCTAAGTTGGTTGAATTATGCAAAAGTTGTCATATTATTAATTTGTTGTCATGACAATTTTGCTCTTTTTGTAAGTCGTGATTCTCCAACGGTCAGCCAATTTGAAAAATAGTTGGAGGAGGTTGTGTTCATTTGGGGTGACACCTTTAAAGACCCCAAACACTAAAAGATGTAATTTGGTTGATTTGGAAAGGAAGTTGAAGCATCAAAATTGTTGGAAACTTGAAAAAATCATCTAATTTTTGTTGATTGTATTTTGAAGGTGGATTGCTAAGAATTCTCATGGCATAGTTCTTGAAACTAGATATTTTACCTTTTTTTTGCCTTTAGTGTGAATTCTTGAAGAGATTGCTGCCCCATTCTACAAGCAAATCTCTACCTAGTAGCCTAAAACCCTTAAACCCCTAGGGTTTGATTGTAATAATGGGTTTTGGCCTATCAATCCTTATTTGAACACTCTGCTATTATAGGAGATGATAGGCCACTATATCATATGTCAGTTCCAAAATCCATTAACAAGATACAACAGGGCGAAGAGGATGGAGTATTAACCCTAGGTCTGACATCTCTATGCAGCAGACCAGTTTGATGAGTGCAGTGCATGAGAATTGAGTGTTAGAGTACTGGAAAGGAGTTTGAATGTTGTAGAGGAGTAATTTGGAGGTTTATATGACATTTCATGGTCAGTGATGATCACCCATTTGGAGAACCAAACCAGTTTGAGAAATGCATTCAATCAAATGGGTCTAATAGCCCTATTAGGTCTGTTAGTGCAGTATTGGTTCGAATATCTGTAAGTTGGTATGGTACCGAAAATGGAGATATTATTGAGAAATCCCAAAAGGGTATCTAAATTTATTTTTTTTCCTATAACCTCAGAGTGTCAAAATTTAACACCCGATTCCTTCAAATGGAGGCCTAATTGTAACCGGTTCTGTTTGTGGGCAAGTGAGACAAAATTGGTGTTCTGGTGGGTCTAAAACATTAAATATTGTTTCATTTGTGTTAAGGTGATGTGAAAAAACCCCTCCAAGGGTCATTGCATTGAATTAGTCAAGTGGGCCATTCAAACCCTAAAGCATAGTAGTAGCCCACTCATGTATGCAAGGGTGTGTGTAGTCACACAAGAAATTGAGAGTGTTAGTTGTTTGTAAGTGAACATAGTGGAGCCTTTGGGTCTTCCATGGTGTTTTTTGGTGTCATTGAACCAATTATTTACTTGATTTTGTGTAAGGATTTTGGAATTAGGGATTTTGGTTGAGTTTGTGATCCTTGGTGGTTGGTTGGTTCAAGGTTATCCTTCTAGTCTATTGCCTCCTCATCAGGAAGGGGAAGAGCTAGAGGCCAAAGAGGTTGAAGTATCGACATACAAAGGAGATGAAAAATTTCTTAGAGCCATTGTGCAAGTAAGTAAAATTCATAAAGTTGAGGTTTCTAACTTTTTCAAGTACATTGAATCCAAAAGACTTGATAGATTGGATCAGAGAATTGGAGGACTAATTCAAGTTTGAAGATATTAAAGACCCACAGAGGTTCTAGTTAGCACAAACTAAGTTGAAAGGGCATGTTTCTTTATGGTGGAAAGAGTTGCAGAGAGATGGAGTGGAGAATGGTGAGATGAAAATCACCTAGTGGAGGTTGATGGTTGCAAGGTTGAAGGCTAAATTTATTACATGAGACTATGAATTTGAATTGTTCAAGAAGTTATAGAACTTGAAATAGGACATGAGTGTGAATGAGTATACTATGGAATTCTACAAGGTGATGATCAAATTTGAACATCAAGAGATCGATAGGGAGAAGGTGGCTAGATACATAAATGGACTTTGATTTAACATTTAGGATGAGATGAGTATGCTAAAGATTTCTATAATTGAGGCTTTTCAATACCCATGAAGGCAGAAGATAATGTGAAGAGAAGACATCAAAATAACCCTAAGGGAAGAGAGAGACTTGCAGTGGATAGAGGGTAGATGAGTGGTAGTATGGATAAGTAGACCACAATGGACCACTGTCAGGGGCGTGAATCAGTGATTTATACAATTTTTACTTAATCAAAGCTATATCAGTTCAATATAAATAAACAAAATTCAAACCAATTACCAAAAATAATGCAAACAAGGTGTAGAGGAGAGATATCTAAAGGATTAATACACCACACACATGGAGATGCAACACACAACACCAGATGTATGAGGAAAACCCAATGTGGTAAAACCTTGGTGAGAATATCTACTAGAGATATTTTGCCCCAATCCAGCCTCAAAATAAAAAGATCTGATTACAAATTTTAGGGCACCAACCCAAGGAGCACCAACCCCTACACAATTTATAGGCTACAACCTAAAGAAGCTACAACCCTTGCACTAAGCATCTACTTAGTGTATACAATATGAAAGATTTAGATATACAAATGAGATCCTTTCTATAAATGAAGTTTTGCAACCTTTCAAAGCTTTGCATTAGCAGTTTCTATCTTAGCCATTTTGTATCAATTCAACACACACTGCAACTTAGCCTTCCTCTTGGTTCTAACTCTCCTTAATCTTCTCTCCACTAGTTTTTCTAAATTCAAATCATACTTGGTCGCCCTCTATCGGGTACTACATATCTTAGTTTGTCACCTCTGCATTCTATGCTCACTCTACCAATTTTTTCCCTTACCACGGTTTACCCTTCTTCTCCTTACCAGTACTATCTTCACTCACACAACACTTCAAGTGTTTTTCTCTTTGGCTTTTAGACATTAATTTCACTCTTTTCTTCACTCTTTGAACATCAACACTATCTGTCTTAGGTCGTAATATTTAAACTGAAGCTTTCCCACCAAAAACCAATTCAAATAGAGAGTGGCTAGGGTTTCCATCTACCGACCAAATTTGCATCCAATCTGATCTGATCCACCTTGGATCTCACACCTACATTGGAGGAATAAGTCATCACATGTTTTCCATCTGTCCAAAGTGTGTTTGCCAAAAATAGAAAACACAACCATGATTTTCGGCCTTGAAATATGTTGACTCATTTATGACCCAACTGTTACCTTCTCGAGTTCCTCCTATAATCTAATTTCCTTGCTTCGATGTAGGCACCAACAACTCCCTGATCTTTCTTTGTTGTTCATTCTTCCTCAAGCCACATCAATCTATTATTGACCCATGATTTGTGGTTGTTTCATTTAATGTCGACTAACTGCTCCAACAACCATGTCAATGGAAACTTCACCGACCTCTGCATGCATGCCACGCCACCTCAGCTCAATGTGGCATCACATCAGAATACACTCAACTCACCAAAACAAGGTCATTTTAAACTTTAACATTCAACAAACTCATAGTGGCACAAGCCCTTACCAGTGAGACCTTCTTCTATTACTAACCAACAGTATACACTAAATAGGTAGCACAGCTTCACCTTCGGTGGTTTGTGATCTCTTTGTCACTCTGCCTCTTTATCACAAACATTATCACAAGCAAACAACCAACCTTTATACTAGTTACAACTTGGCATGCCAACACACAACTTCATATCACCTCTTACCGATGATTTTATTGACAGTCTGAATACCTACTTGTCTTCCATCATACCGGTTGACAAGTCTTCATGCTAATATTCCTTATGTTGGTACAATCTTCTTCATACCGGGTGACATACCTCTACTAGTATCCTGCAATACCTATTGACATCAATGACAACTCAATGCCAACAATCTCCTCATTTGGCATTGATGTCAACATTGTCTGTTCCGATTTCTCTCCCCCTTTGACAACAATGGAAAAGGGAACCTTAGTCTGACACCAATAATCTCTCCCTTGGCTACACTTGGTTTGGACACAATCTCCCCCTGTGTCCATGCTTCATGATTCAAGAGTCATAAGATAGTAACAATGGTTGACTCCCCTTGAGTCATACATCCTCCTATGCATTTAAGTGCTACCAAATGGTAGGATGACTCCCATCTTTTGTATCAAGTACTCAAATGGGCCCAAAGGAAGTGGCTTTGTAAATATGTCAGCAATCTACTCACCAGTTGGAACATATTCAACAATGACCTCGTTGTCAGTTACCTTCTCCCTCAAGAAGTGATACTTGATTGCAATGTGTTTTGTTCTTGAGTGCATTACTGAATTCTTGGAGATGTTGATTGCACTTGAGTTATCACACCGGATTGGAATAGGATATTGTATCTCCACCTATATTTCCTCCAATGTTTGCTTCATCCACAACACTTGTGAGAAACATGTAGCAACAACTATATATTCAACCTTAGCAGTGGATAATGACATTGAGTCTTGCTTCTTGTTGTACCATGATACTAACTGGTCTCCTAAATAGAAAGCACCTCCACTTGTACTTTTCTGGTCATCAATACTTCCTATCCAATCTGCATCAGTATAAGCCTACAAAGAGAAGTCTCCTTTCTTTGTATACCATAGGCCATAGTTGATAGTTCCTTGCAGATATCTGAAGATCGTTATGACTGCATTTAGGTGAGACTGTTTAGGAGCATCTTGGAATCTTGCTACCATGTAAAAAACTTGTACAATAGCTGGTCTAGATGCTATTAAATATAACAAACTACCAATAATAGACCTATACAGTGGTTGCTCAAGTTTCGGTGACTCATCTAGTTTTCTCAACTTACAACCGGTAACCATGGGAGTACTTACCAATTTGCTGTCCTCCATTTGAAATTTCTTCAGCATGTCTTTCGCATACTTGGTTTGGGAGATGAAAATTCCTTTCTCCTACTTGGAGATCTGCAAACCAAGAAAATAGGACAACTCACCCAACATGGACATCTCAAATTTTGTCTTCATCCAATCTGCAAATTCTTTGCACATGATGTCCTTGTTTCCACCAAAGATAATATCATCCACATATATGACCACTATAATCATGTGATCTCCATTGACCTTGACATACAAGTTATTGTATGCATTCCCTTTGTGGAATCCTTGCTCCTTCAAGTATTTATCCAACTGGGAATACCATGCTCTAGGAACTTGCTTCAATCCATATAAATCTTTTTTTAATTGGCATACAAAACTCTCATCATGTTAAAGATAATCCTCTGGTTGTTCCATATATACCTCTTCTTCAAGGTTACCATTGAAAAAGGAAGATTTGACATCCATTTGGTAGAATTTGTAACCTTTATAGTTAGAGAAAGATAAAAACATTCTTATTCCCTCTAACCTAGCAACTGGTGCAAAGGTTTCTTTGAAGTCAATACCTTCCACTTGAGCATACCCTTTACAAACTAACCTTGCTTTATGCCGGATTATCTGTCCTTCTTCATTCATCTTATTCCAGTATACCCACTATGTACCTATGACATTCTTGTATGTTGATTTAGAAACAAGTTCCCATGTTTGATTCTTCTCAATTTGTGTCAACTCTATTGGAATCCAATAACACTGAGCAGGGGGGGGGGGTGTGAATCTGTGTTATACCGGGAAGTCCAATTTTAGCCTTATTAAAACATGCATACACCAACTAGTATATCGGTACATACAAAATTGAAAGAAGTAAAGCAACCAATAAGCCAATCACATAAAAGAGAAACATAACACACAAAATTATACATGGAAAACCTAAAAGAGGAAAAATCATGGTGGGATTTGTGACCCACAATATCAATCCACTAGCCATATGAAGAGATATTACAAAATATAAGGGGCTTGCACTTCCAGGATGGCTTACAGCCTAGAGAACACTGCTCAATCACAAAAGGAGCCTCACTGACTACATATAAATCCAAGCTATAATCCAGAGAAGTGGGTGAACTGCTAAGATAACATCTTCTATGCCAGAATACAGTTTTGTAGCGTCCTAAAATTGTGACACTTGCAATTTCGATTGCATTTCAGTCTTCACGATGGCGACGCAACACGCAACCTGAATGGAGACCCCAAAACCTGATTATGACACTGAAAACTACATTTTCTTGCACCCTAGCTTGAACTTCCTTTACACCCTGCTATCTCGGGAGGTGGGACCAAAGCGCCCAGTGCCCTGGTCCCCCAGGACCATGGCGCCCAGCGCCCTGGTCCCTGGCCCTATTTTGGGCCCGGTTTCCTATGGGGCTTCGGGTCCTTTTGTTTGCAATTTGGAAAATAAACTTTCCTGGTCGGCCTAAGGTCGGGAAAATCAGTCTATTAACCCTAATTGGCAAGTATATAAACTACATTTGCCTCTCCCATTTGGGTAAGAAGGACATATGTGTACAAGCGTGGAAACTATACTCAAGCATTCAAGCATTCAAGCATTCCTTCAAGTAATTGATCATTTCAAGTCTCCATTCAAGGCTAAGTGTTGCATTCAAGACAAGGATTCAACCATTGAAGAGGAGATCATTTACAACACATTACATGCTACAACATACAACATACAACAAACAACAACATCTATACCTTCGCATATAAGGATACAAACATCCTTACAACAAGGTATTAGTACTTGTTTTACATTACAGACATTTACATTTACAGCATTTCTCATTTCTTGGTTAATTCCAAAACCGGGGTTTGACCTAAAGGCAAACCCCTAATCCCTAACCCCCCAATTGTCTTCACTTTTCTATGTGTAGGTTGTAGGTACGCGGCTGAAATTGAAGATCTGGAATCTTTGTGTAGAGACGAACAGATCCCCCTTCGTTTCACGGATTTTTCGGAGGACCGTGTGCACGCCAGGCGCCATCGTCCTGTCAAATTTTGCTCAAATTTGCAGGACAGCGCCGTATCGACATTTTACAGCTAATTCCAGGTCTGTAGCTTCATCCTATATCCCTATCTCAGTTTATAAGCGAATCTTTCTCACTTTCTATGCATTCCTAGCTTAATTCTTCTATCAACATTCTTTACAAAAGAGGGTAGCCTTGCTGTCTTAACCCTTGAAACTCATTTAGCATCCAATCTTGCATTGTGTGGGATTGGATCTTGTGGGTTTCAACCCCTCTTTTGAATGTAAAGTCTCCCAAGTGAAAACCATCAACCCTAGGGACTCTCCCTTCTCTCTCCTCAGAGTTGGGGAGGGGAGGACGACTAGGGTTCGATCGCGATTTTCCGCTTTACATTTTGGTGAACCTGACGTGAACATCCTTTCTGATTATTCATAGTTAGATCTGAAAATTGGATTTCTTGATTACATTTCCATGTTTGATCTTTTGCAAATTTTAGAGGTTAATTGCATAAAAACCCTAAATTTTCTTTTTAAGTAATTAAACTTGTGAAATGTTTAATTGTTAATGCTTGTTTCAGATCTACCCTTCTATTGCAAATTGTTAATTCATATTTGTGCTTTAATTTTGAAAATTAAGTGGTTAAGTGTCAAAACCCTAATTTTTGAAACCCTCTTGATTCGACCTTTGTCCGACAATTTCACTGATCAAAACATCTCCAAATCGGTTGTAACTTTGGATTCCGCAATAAAATCACAATATCTTTCATCCCTCAAAATTTGGAAAAAATTTGCGAGGACCGTGTGCACTCTGGGCGCCATCATCCTCGACATTTTTTTCAAAATTTCGGGAGCGAGATCTTACTGTATTTTCCTGCTAAAATCCAGAATTTTGGCTGATTTTATCAATTTTAACACCTCCAAAATTACAGTCAAAGTTGGTCTAGCGATTGCTTGGATTGAGGCTTCTAATCATTCAAAAATTGTTGAAATTGAAATTTGTTGCAAAATTGTGTTTCTTACAGTCCTAAATCTGAAAAGTGTGTTATCATTCATTTGAAATTTTAGTGATTTATTCAAATTTTTGGCAATTTGTGACTTTTGAAATTAAGTGCTTAATTACAACAACTTTGATTTCCGCTTTCAAAATTGAATTTTGCATGAAATTAAGTCAACTTTCAAATTTCAAAACTTGCATTGCTTTTGGTATTCCCTCTAAAATCATAAGATTCAAAATTTCAGTTTCCCTCTCTTTTTCAAAATTCAAATTTTGCATTTTTTCGACAATCTTGGTAGGGTTCAATTTCGAGATTGCAACTTTAATTTGGCCTATCTACAGATCGTAAAATCACTCAATTTTTTCAGGTTAGCTGTAAAATCATCATAACTTTCATCCTTGCAAATTTCGAAAAAAGTTGCGAGGACCGTGTGCACCCCGAGCGCCACGGTCCCGGACATTTTTTCTGAAATTTCGGGAGATTGTCCTGATTGTATTTAACAGCTTAAATCTGGAAGATTGGCTGGCTTTACTGAAATTTGCTACCTCTAAAAATCAAAATCTTCTCTCTTTCTTTAGTGCATGAGTTTTATAACAATAAGCCCTACCTACACTATTCCCGTTAGACGAAGCCTTAGAATTAAGTCTTTCCAAGGTTTAATTACTGAGGAGATGGAACCTAATTTGAATGGCCTTTTTAACGAGGACATGGGTAATTCCTCTAATCCTCTTAATGATGAAGAAGCTCTCCATGAGGTTTCTGTAGAACAACTTTCAAAATTGGATAACCAATTTGACGATTTTCGACAATGGATGTCTCAAGAATACCCTGATAGTCAAGCTCTTCCTTTAATTGAGGGTCTAAAACGTATGCTTCAAAGTGATAAGAATGGAATTGATATTTTGTGTGGTATTGCACACATTGTGGATTCAAATGTGATGCCTATGAAGAGTTGTGTTGAAACCTTAGGTTATACACAACCTCCTACTCAAGACAATCATTCTATTCCTTTGACGACTCCTATTGCTAGTATACCTACTTTTACATCAAACATAATGACTACTTCAATAAAAGACATTCCTCCTATGATCACCAGTCATGGGAGCAATCCCTCTTCTTCAATTAACCCTCTTCCTTCATTCAATCCAACTTCTTCATTCATTCCTTCAATGAGTGTTCCTATTATATCACCACAAATGAACATGATGCAAGGGGGTAATTCGTTTAACCATTCCATTCCTCCTTGTAGTGTTCCTCCTTTCCAATCATCTCCTATGACTAACTATCATAGTGTCCCACCACCATACTCTCTACCTTCTTTCAATAGCATAACACCTCCATCACAATCTAACACGTCTAATATGAACTCTTTGACTGAAGCGACCATTAACAATCTTGCACAAACTGTCTCTTCTTTACAGCAACAAATTGCCTCTATGAATCAATCTAAGTTTAGTGTGCCCACATTTGACGTTGCGAGCCCACTTTCTCTTGACATTGTTCGAGCTATCCCTCCTAAACATGTTGAAATCCCGCATTTGGAACTTTATAATGGTAAAGGAGATCCTCTAACACATGTTAAGACTTTTCAAACAATATGTACTGATTTTGCTTATGACCAAAGGTTGCTTGCAAAACTGTTTACTAGAACATTAAGAGACAAAGCCCTACAATGGTATTGCTCATTGCCTTCTTATTCTATTACTTCTTTTGAACAACTTGCAAATGCTTTCATTCAACAATTTCAAAACAATATAAGTCCTAAAGTTACTTTGATTGATTTAATGCATTGTAAACAAGGTGTTAAAGAAAAAGTGACTGATTTCATTGGTAGATATAAGCATTTGTATGCTCAAATTTCTTTTCCAGTGCCTGACAATGACATTCAAAGAATTTTTATTTCTAATTTACAAAAAGACATTAGAGAAAAACTCCTGTTTTCTGAGTTTACTTCTTTCCAACAGTTGTGCGCAACTCTTCACAATTATCAACTGACTGTGAGTCAAATGGAACAATCACATCCTATGGCTCCGAGTGATAAGGGTGATAGTAGTCAACAACCATTTGGGAAGTTTAAACCGAATAGAGAGTCCATTAAATTGAATGAAAACATCATCAACAACAATGTGAATGCAGCATCAGGTGTGTCTCCTATTTCTAAGTTTTTCAAGAGAGAAAGAAAGTTTACCCCTTTGAATGAATCATTGCATAGTATTATGAATAAGTTATTGGAACAAAATGTGCTTACTCTTCCTCCTATAAGGCAAATTGATCCTGCAAAGATTACTTCACCTTATTTTGATAACAAATCTTTTTGTCAATTTCATCGTCAACCTGGGCATGATATTGAAAAATGTTTTGCTTTAAAGGGGAAAATTCAAGATTTGATTGATATTAATACTATCTCTGTTTCTGGTGTGAATGATAAAGCCAACAAATCTGTAGCTCTTCCTGACCAAAATCTTCAAATTTTTACTGATCCATTGCCTTCTCATACCTCTAATGCGATTGATACTACTGATTCCTCTATCTCACCTGATGATCTTGTGTCTATGACTCCGAATGTGATTAATTTTGTGGAGCAACAGAAAATCCCTAAATAACCTTCCATCACATTTGATTCCAGTGAAACTATCAGGGCACCTGATGGTCCTTTATATATAGTTGCAAAAGTCAAAAATACACCTTGCCGTGGAGTGCTTATTGATCCTTCTTGCATGGTTAATGTCATTACTGAAGAATTTCTTTTTACTTTGCAATTGAATCAAGTAATCTATGAAAAAATAGATGTGATTGTGAAATTATTTGATGCATTTTCTTCTCCTGCAATTGGTTCTATTACATTACCTATTGAGGTCCATAACAAATCCCTTGATGTGAGCTTTTCTATTATTCCATCTTCCGAACAATTTCGTGTGAAGCTTGGCTATCCTTGGCTATTTTCCATGAAAGCTATTGCTTCTCCTATTCACAAGTGTTTGAAATTTCCCCATAATGGTGAAGTTGTTACTGTCAATCATAGTCTCTTTAAACCAGCTGAACGAACTTCTAGCGTTCCTATTGATTACTTTTGGCCTAAACAATTCCAAGCTCTTCCTCCGCGAAGTGATCATCTTTTCAAATCTTATCAAAAGTGGAAAAAAGATATGATCCTATCTCTAAGTGAACCTAGAACACCCAAACTTGACATTCCTATCATTCTTGAGAAGGAAGTTCTTCCTTTGAAAGATAAAACCAATGTCTTTCCTCAAGATGATTCCCAACCCATCCCTATGGATGTGACTATGCCTATGATTAATAAACTTCCTAAAAGTAGACCTATACCTCCTCATCATGATGGACTTGGTCTCCTTCCTAAACCAAATATTCCTCCCTTATATGGAGCAGTTCCTCCTCCTTCCTCTTATGGAGAGAAGAGACCTTCCTCTTCTCCTATTGTTCAACCCAAGAGACCACAACATAAACACCCAAGTGCTAAGGATGAGAACATTCCTCCTCCTCAATCTTCTCAACTTCCTACTAAGACTAGACGAAATCGTTCTGCACGTGAACGTCGACGAAAGCGTCGTCTTAGAGCTCAGGCAGCTGCTTCTCAAACTTTGCAATCCCCAAAAACACCTTCAACAAGCATTAATCCATTTTCTCCTCAGCCGACGATTGAGCTGAAATCTCCTAAACATAAGATGCATGATGGTCTTGATCCTGTGTGAGTTAAAGATCCTATTTTTATAAATCTTGATGATGATATAGATGAAAATGTTATTCATGATGAAAATGCTATTTCTCCCGTTCATTCTGATAGTGAATATGAACTTGTTGATATTGATAACCATTTATCTAACGAATTTTCTAAAGCACTTATCCTGGCTCCTAGACAAGAACACCGTAGCTTGGGATATGAACATAGCCATTGTTTGGATCTTGTGATAGCTCCATCTGCTGTGTTGGATGTTCCTCCTCTAGCATGTTTCCTACCTTCCCGAAACATTGATCAGCAAGATCGGGGGGTAGATGACGTGCTAGACTAGTTTCATTAGCATAGCAGATTCTCTCCTCCTCTCTTTTGTTACTTCTTCTATATGTTACTCTCATTCTTCTATTTGTTGTCCTTAGTGTTGTCTACTTGAGGACGATGCAAAGCATTGAGATCTCTCGATCTCTCTCATGTTGACTCAAAAGACACATGTGTTCCCTTCTTCTAGGTGACCTTCCTTGATTGGGGAATGAAGAACAATTATGCATACATACATATGATATACATGAATTATCATACAGCATACTGACCCCGAGGAAAGTGAAGTCACCTTGTGCTTTGTGTTTTGTGTCTATTATCCTTGGGCTTATCTCACACTTGGGGGCTAAATCCTTGTGATAACATGCTCCTTTCTCATTTCTTATATGTATCACTACCTTAAAGCAATCACCCCCGGTGAGGCGTGTGCGATCGCTTTAACGTAGGGGGGCATACATCCCATCCATATCTTTTCAAGATACTTGAAAATTTCTTGGCAAATTTAGCCTTGCCTTGAAAATTTTTGATATCTTTCTTGCATGACTCATAGTGAGGGAACCTTACTACTGACAGTCATGGTTCTCCCTTGTGATCTTCCCTTTTACTTTGTCAATCGAAGTCGTAAGATCCTTAGTCCACTGGGGGCTTGGTGTATCTTGCCTCCTTGACGTGGTGAAAGTCTTTCAATGTTGTTTCCTTGTACTTTACCGGAAGTATGAGCATACGCCTATACTCCCGCTAAAGTGGGGGCTAAATGTAGCGTCCTAAAATTGTGACACTTGCAATTTCGACTGCATTTCGGTCTTCACGATGGCGACGCAACACGCAACCTGAATGGAGACCCCGAAACCTGATTATGACACTGAAAACTGCATTTTCTTGCACCTTGGCCTGAACCTCCTTTGCACCCTGCTGTCCCGGTAGGTGGGACCAGAGCGCCCAGTGCCCTGGTCCTTCTGGACCAGGGCGCCCTGGTCCCCCAGGACCATGGCGCCCAGCACCCTGGTCCCTGGCCCTATTTTGGGCCCGGTTTCCTATGGGGCTTCGGGTCCTTTTGTTTGCAATTTGGAAAATAAACTTTCCTGGTCGGCCTAAGGTCGGGAAAATCAGTCTATTAACCCTAATTGGCAAGTATATAAACTACATTTGCCTCTCCCATTTGGGTAAGAAGGACATATGTGTACAAGCATGGAAACTATACTCAAGCATTCAAGCATTCAAGCATTCCTTCAAGTAATTGATCATTTCAAGTCTCCATTCAAGGCTAAGTGTTGCATTCAAGACAAGGATTCAACCATTGAAGAGGAGATCATTTACAACACATTACATGCTACAACATACAACATACAACAAACAACAACATCTATACCTTCGCATATAAGGATACAAACATCCTTACAACAAGTTATTAGTACTTGTTTTACATTACAGACATTTACATTTACAACATTTCTCATTTCTTGGTTAATTCCAAAACCGGGGTTTGACCTAAAGGCAAACCCCTAATCCCTAACCCCCCAATCGTCTTCACTTTTCTGTTTGTAGGTTGCAGGTATGCGGCTGAAATTGAAGATCTGGAATCCTTGTGCAGAGACGAACAGATCCCCCTTCGTTTCACGGATTTTTCGGAGGACCGTGTGCACGCTGGGCGCCATCATCCCGTCAACTTTTGCTCAAATTTGCAGGACAGCGCCGTATCGACATTTTACAGCTAATTCCAGGTCCGCAGCTTCATCCTATATCCCTATCTCAGTTTATAAGCGAATCTTTCTCACTTTCTATGCATTCCTAGCTTAATTCTTCTATCAACATTCTTTACAAAAGAGGGTAGCCTTGCTGTCTTAACCCTTGAAACTCATTTAGCATCCAATCTTGCATTGTGTGGGATTGGATCTTGTGGGTTTCAACCCCTCTTTTGAATGTAAAGTCTCCCAAGTGAAAACCATCAACCCTAGGGACTCTCCCTTCTCTCTCCTCGGAGTTGGGGAGGGGAGGACGACTAGGGTCCGATCACGATTTTTTGCTTTACAAGTTTCGATTAAGCTCTGTCTGTTCTAGTCTAAAACCCTAAACCCTTTACCAAAATAACCCTTACATAAATATCCTCACATACATGATCTCTTTGATATGTTTCACATTATATTACATCTACATCTCCATTACATTTCCATTGCCATATCGATTACCATATCCATATCAAAATGATCTAATTCGACTGACCTATATACCCTATACAACTTATCATGCCTTATGTCGGCTTACAAAGATAATTACAAATACAATATAAATATCAGCTAGATAACATAAATACATGAATATCAAAATCAATTGCCAATGCCAAATCCAAGAGATATCGGCCTCCAATACTGATAACCATATTCTGGACCATGTCGGCCTGCATTGTTAGTAACCAAAGAAATCCTTCTATCCTATTGGTATCGATGCCGATGTAGTGTTTGTGAAGTGCCTATCGGTACACAAGTGAACATAAACATGAAGCCAAAACAAGATATCATGTTTCCATCAATGACAACATAGTGAAACCAACCAATAGAGTGTCAATTTCCAACAATCTCCCCCTCTGGAATTGATGGCAACACTCATGTGAAAAATGGTCATGGTTTCATCTATAGGTTTCATCTTGCCTACTCCCCATGAGCTAAATATTCATCAATGCAAAATATTCCATACTCCCCCTAATGTATACAACTCCTTCTATTCTTTTTCACATCCATATCACTCCCCCTTTGACATCATTGCCGTCAAAAATTCTAAAAGGAATGTCAAAGATCCAAAACTGTACAATGAGTATCGCAAAAATATCTTACAGGAGCTTAACAAATTTGAAAATTTTCGAATATGCCTTCTCCAATAGCTCAAGATAAGTATCCCAACTAGACTTGAAAGTGCCAGAAATAGATACAAGTATATTTAGTATATGAGCAAATGATTCTTTCTCACTTATCTCTACCGGTTTGGCCTTTCCAATCATATCCATACAATCCTTCTTATGTACAATGAGTGAATCCAACCAAGGACTCACCAAGCCTCTCAAACTTCTGGCTCTTCTTATGATTTTGCCATTTTCTTTCTCAAGAGAAATTTTTTTTGCTTCCAAAACCAAAATTTGACCATCAATGGATGTGTTCAATGAAGTCACTCTATCAAAAGAATTAGCTATACTTGCAATTTTCTCTTGAAATTATTTAATATTCTTATCCACATTAATTGTAAGTACATCTGTGTTACAACATAATCTGTATATATTTGTATATTGTTTGAAATAATTATCTATTGGTTTCAACTTTTCATCAATCTTCTTCTTCTTCTCAGATTCAATCACCTAATCAAATGCGGCTCTTTTAGCTTGTGTGAACCTCTCCAGTGCTTGTCGATTTGAAATTTGTTATAAGGATTGAAAATTCTTTGAAATGTGCTCTGTAATTGTCTTAAGTTTGTTGGATGGGCTTGCTTCCCTGTGAATCTTGCAATCTGGGACTAGTTTGTGTAAAATAGTGATAGACCGATCAATAACCCCTTTATCCATAGATCCCCCCTTCATTAATTTTTGTGCAACCATTATCATAAGTTTAGTAGGACTCATCTCGGTTATGTTTTTCTTTACAACCTGTGAGGTGTCAATTGACAACAATGATGGACCTACTACCAGTTCCCTGTCGGATTCACTTTTCTTCTCCTTTGATGATTTATCCTTTTTAGCTTCCTCACTTGCACCGATGGCTTTGCCACTTGGTGCAGTCTTTGTAACTTCCGATTCCTTTGTAGGAACTATAACCTCAACCTGTACATTTGTATCTAAAGGGTTGTTGTCCTCAACATTAGTATCTTGTACAATATCAACTTTTATACTTTCTATTTTTTCTGGTATCTCAATATTTGTCTATACATTTATATCTACCAGGGCTTAATTTCTACTATCTTAATATTTTTCAAAATTAAGGGTGAAGTAACCATAATACCCTTTCATTTTCCTTCAACCGAGGTGCTTGTAGTGTTTGTCTTTGATTCTGGTGAAGTAAAGAAACCTTTGTTCTCCTCAAAGAACTTAACCCATGCCTTTTGAGTCTCTATTATTTTATTTACCCTTCCTAACATAAGACTAGTTATTCTATGTTTGCCATGAAATATTTTTCTATCAGCCACCTCAAGTGTCTTATCCAATTCCTTTGGACTAATAGAAACACAAATAGATAACAATTCTTGAATTTTGAAGTGTTTGTCTTCTTCCATAGCTAATAATCTTCTAGCATCTAACATATTATACAATTCTACCAGTATTTGGTTTTCAATTTCTATCAAGGATTTCTTATAAATATTTAAATATAATAATGGTGCTTCCTCTACCTCTCTTTTTTCATCATTCTCGAAACAATCATAGTAAAATTGTACATTCTTTAACATGTCATCCTTAGTTAATTCATTTACTAATTTTGCACAAGTTTTTGATGGAACATTACTAGATTGAATAGTCGTATCAAGGTCATTCTTCTTCTTCCTTTTTGCAGTATCAGATGGAGATAAAGGTGTTTCTTTTGGTGCTTTCTTCTGTGTTCGTATTTTGAATGTGACTTTCCTAACCGGTTTCTTTTTAGCCTCTACCTTGGTTTCCTCTGTTTTCTTCCTTATAACCCTTTTGAATGCCAGAGGTGTGTTATCCTCATATGTAGACTCTGCTATGATAGACTCAATGAACACTTCTGGTTCCTTCCCCTTCCTGCTTTTCTTCGGGATAACATCAATTAATGTTTTTATGTCTTGTGAAACCTTCTCAACAAACTTGCTTGCCTTTCCTTCCCACTTCTCTCTTCTTCCAGTTGAACTTTGTTTCAACCTCTTGTATCTTTTGTTTTGCAGTACCACAGGGCTTCTCAGCCTCATCAACAGGTGCATCAATGAACATATTTGCATAGGCATCAAGGATCTATGCATCAACTTCATAGCCTATTTCCTCAATCCATATCTTTCGAGGCTTAACTGCTTCCATAAGTGTTTCATCTTTCTTCATCATGAACCATATATCAGTTGAGTATTTTTCAACAATATGCTTAGGAAATCTTTCCCTATATTTCATTTCCTTCTGGAATCCCTTAAAATATCCCCATACTTTATCATCTCTTTGACTGCCTAAAGTAGCAATTGACTATTTCAATTATCTCCCTACCAGGATATCAGATGCCCATTGTCTCTTCCCAAAACTGGGAGTGTCATTCATGAAAATTAGCATTAAGAAGACAATCAAGTTTCCATACTTGAAATTTCCTTTCTTTTCACCTTTAATCTTTCCAAGGTTTATCAATAATTCATCTAACATCCAACCGCATAGATCCATTTTTGCATTTTCACTCATCATTTTGTAAGCTGCCAAAATGCAGGAGCTAGAAATAAAATTCAATCAGTTTGACTGAGTCACCTTATACCCGATGATCATGCTACTAAATTTGATGTTTGTATCGGTAATAGTGTTGATTCTAATAGATCGCCTATCAGATGTTGCATCGGTGATTTTATTGACATAATCATTTGAAACCTTCTTATCTGCATGTTTCCCAACCTGTGGTAAACCAGTGATTGCCCTGATGGCTTCCTTGGTGAACTTGTAAGGTCTATCCAACCAGATAAAATCCCCATGTACTCTGCTCAAAACATACCTAATGATTTCATCTTCAAATTCTGGAATGTCCAGAATGCCGGTAAACCCCAAGTCTTCAATGTGTTTGTATGCCAGTTTGATCTTTCCAGAATCTCCCATAAGCTCACTCATGTACACGCTCTTTATATCAAAAGTTCCCAAATCATCAATGTGATAGTGTATGTATGCCCTAACATCTTTGACATAAACAACTCACTCCGGAACACAAGAAAATGCTCCAACCGAATCTTCCAGGGTAGCCACATGCAGATACCACTTGAAAATTGGCCTGGGATGGTCCTTGACCTCTACTACAGTTGGATTTGCAACAAAGATATGAATAGATGATGACCCCGCTTCTATGATTAAAGAAAAATACCTATTGACCACTTATGGTGAAAACCTTTAACAAATTCTTCCAGTCATCGGTGAAATCGCTCAAGAAGATATCTAATCGCTCTGAATTGCCTATTGTAGACACCCAAAAATGGTCAACGCTTGCGAAGTCATACTTTAACAATTGCGCATTGCCTCATTTTAGGTTTTTGCGTCGCATTAACATTTCTCCTATGTCACGCACTTGGTCTTTATCATTTGCGAACATCGAGTCATTCTTCTATATTCTTCAATCATCTCGTCCTCGAATTTGGTCTTGTCGACAACATTATCCAGTCATGATTTTGATCGATTTTATCTTGTTGCATCAATGAGCGTGCTTATTTGTCATCATTTTGGACATCGTCAATCCTAATTAGGGTTTTGTCCTCTCATCAATCTTATCATTTTGGACATCGTCAATCCTAATTAGGGTTTTGTCCTCTTTTCAATCTTGTCATCATGCGATCGATCGTTGTCATGTTCGATCTTGTCATTTTGCGATCAATTTGTCATTGATCGTGGTCATTTTCAATCTTGTCGTCTTGCAATCCATTTTGTCGTCGATTCTTGTCCTATTGTCGATCTTGTCATTTTGTGATCAATTTTGCTATCAATCATTGTCTGTCTTAATTATGTCAATTTGGATCAATTTGTCATTGTTCCTCGTCAATTGGCGCATTTTATCAATCAAATCATTTATCACATTGGTCATTTATCAATCCAAAATCAAATCAAATCGAGTCAATTATCTTTCAAGACCTAATTCATCTTCTAGGGTTTCGTGATTTAATCATTTAACCTTGTGTGTGTCATTTCTTCCTTTAGGATTAATAAATTGTTTATTTATCCTAAGTCTTCTCATTACAATTAAATGTTCATTTAATTGGCTAATTATTCCTCTTTGTGAATTAATTAATAAATGACAAATTATTAATTAATTTACCTAATTTGCATCAATTTTACCTAATTTCTAATTCTTAATTTCCTAATTTCTAATTTCCACCTATTTTCTAATTTCCTATTTTAATTTCCACCTAATTAACTTGTCTTTAGTGCTCCCTATTTTTGTGCTTCATGCGTCATACTCTTGACATAGCAAGATGTCATAAGGTCCTAGTTCTCTAACCATTGCATTGGAAATATGTCATAATTCATGACATAGAAGGTGTCATAACCTTCCTTTTTCCACTCAATTGTGCCATTTTTGAAATTAATTGCTTCCAATATCCATTTCATGCTAATTTGTCTTTTCTCCAATTTTTCTATAAATTGGATGATCTTCATCAATCAAGGCTAATCCCTAATAATTAATAATTCCTATCAGACTATCGAACTTATGTTTCCAGTACTCTTGAGCTTTTCATCAAAGTCAATCTTGCTTTCAATTGTATGTGCACTTGTAGGTGAGATCCACAAATCCATTTGAAGAGGAAAGAAGAACAATGGAGCCGCATGGAAGAAGCATCCAAATTGTTATCTGGTTTGCATGATATTTTCTTTTGAATGCTTTGTTTTTATGTCTCTATTGAGTGTGCTTAGGATTAGATCATTGCAATGAATGCATTGGTGATTGATGATTATGTTTATCTTATTTGTGATGATTCCTAATTCTGATGCTACACCTATAATCATTTTGAATGGCTCTGAATGCAAGGTGATAAAAAATGAAGTAGATTAAACCTTATATCCTCCATGAAAAACCCTAATCTTTCATTAACATCAATAACTGTTGGTGAAGATACATCTTGAACATAACATCTCCAATGTCGAATAAGAATTTCCAATGTCTGAAACATCTTCCAGAACCTCTTCCCAGGGCATATGCAACATCTTTATGAATTTTGCCTACCCCTAAGGCATCGGCCTCAGTTACCAGATGAGCTACCTGTCGGTGTAGGAGAAACCTCCTCTATCAGATAAGTAATCGGTGCATCCCATCTGCTGATTATTCTTCAATCTTCCTGACCCATCTCTAAGTATGATCTTTCCAGATTTCACTAACCTTCTCTTTCCCTTTCTTATTTGATCCTCCATTACCAACCAGTGGATTTCTGTTTCTACTGAATTTAGCAATATGTCCAACCTCATTACATGCATAACATGTAACATTGTTCTTTTGAATTGCTTTTCTAAAACTCGTATAATTGCTTAACCTGCACTGATTAGCCACATGTCCAAATTTTCCACATGCATAGCATTTAACATTCTTTCTGCAATATTTTGTCTTATGACCATACTTATTACATTTAGAACATTTACCAGGAGTAGAATCAGGGTTTTGAGTTGCTCTGTTTCTACATTGCCTAGCCATGTGACCAAATCTATTGCAAACAAAACATCTACCATTAAATTTATAAGCATTAAACTGCCTTACCAGTGCCTTTGTCTCTTCAATAACTCATCTAGCTATGTAGAACTAATCTTGAATTTATCTTCATACTCACTTGCAGTAGTTAGATCATATCTCAGAACTATCATTTGTCTCTCAAGCTCTTGTTCATTACTCTAGGATTGTACTAAATCAATTTTTAGCATATCATTCTCATGAACCAACCTACCACATTCTTCAAATTTATTCTTCAAAGATACAACAAGATTTTCTTCCTTTTCCTTCAGCCCTTAATCTCTTTAGACATCCTCATAGCTATAGCTTGCATTTAATATCTCATAACCATGACTCAATTTTTTACACTGTTCCTTAAGTGTATTTTTCTCTTCATCATCCTGATTTTGCAAACATTCCTTCCTCTGAACTTGAACAGATGAAAGCCTCTCCTGTAGGACAAGAATGAATTCCTTAGTATATTTAGGATCCTCCTCAAGCTGTTAAACTTCCTCTAAGGCACAAACCTCTGATACCAATTGTTGGAATCCAATAACACTGAGAGGGGGGTGGGGTGAATTAGTGTTATATCGGGAAGTCCAATTTTAACCATATTAAACCATGCATACACCAACTGGTATATCAGTAAATACATAACTGAAATAAGTAAAGCAACCAATAATCCAATCACATAAAAGAGAACCATAACACATAAAATTATATGTGGAAAACATCAAAGAGGAAAAGCACGGTGGGATTTGTAACCCACAATATCAATCCACTAGCCATATGAAGAGATATTACAAAATATAAGGGGCCTACACTTGCAGGAAGGCTTACAACCTAAAGCATAGTGCTCAATCACAAAAGGAGCATCACTAAAAACATATAAATCCAGACTATAATCCAAAGAAGTGGGTGAACTGCTAAGATAGCATCTTCTATGCCAGAATACAATTTCGGTTAAGCTCTGTATGTTTCGGAGAATAACCCTTACATAAATATCCTCACATGCATGATCTCTTTGATATTTTTTGCATCATATTACATCTACCTCTCCATTGCATTTCCATTACCATATTGATTACCATATCCATATCAAAATGATCTAATCCAACTAACCTATATACCCTATACAACTTATCATGCCTTATGCCAACGTACAAAGATAATTACAAATAGAATATACATGTTGGCTAGATAATATAAATACATGAATATCAAAATCAATTGCCGATGCCAGATCCAAGAGATGTTGGCCTCCAATACCGATAACCATATTCTAAACCATGTTGGCCTGCATTGCCGGTAACCAAAGAAATCCTTCTATCATGTCCGTGCCGGTGTCGGTGTAGTGTCTATGAAGTGCCTGCCAGTATACAAGTGAACCAAAACATGAAGCCAAAACAAGATATCATGTTACCATCAATGAAAACATAGTGAAACCAACCAATAGAGTGTCAATTGCCAACAAACTCTTCATCCATGGCATCTACCCATTTCTCAATTTTGCTAGGTTCGTCAAAAGTTTTGGGTTCAAGTTTTGTCATGAGGCAAAAATTTACGTACTCATCACTCTAGGCTAGTCTTCTTCTGGTTTGCACACCTTCCTTTTTATCTCCTATGATGTGTTCTTCTGGATGGTTCTTCTGCACATACTGGTCGGCGTTCTTGCTAGGTGCTTCCTCTATTGGTCCATTTTTCAGATTGATCTTCATGCTCATCATCTAAAACATCAATATAGGGTGTCGGTGCAAATTCTTTCTTATGTAGGTCTTCATCTATTCTCACATTTATACTATCAACCATTTTTCTCAAATTCTTGTTGTAGCATTTGTAACCTTTTCTCTTGGTTGAGTAACCCAAGAAGTTTCCTTCATCACTTCTAGAATCAAAACTTCCTATTCCATTTGCATCCATCTTGATGAAGCACTTACTTCCAAACACTCTAAAATGCTTGAGTGATGGTTTTCAGTTATACCATAACTCATAGGGAGTCATTCTACTGTTCACTCTTAGCTATACCCAGTTTAATGTATAGACAACAGTATGAATTGCTTCCTTCTAGTATGTATCCGGTATGCTATCCTCATTTAACATTGTTCTAGCCATTTCTTTTATTGTCCCATTCTTCCTTTCTGCCACTCTATTCTGTTGTGACATTCTTGCTATTGAATACTATCTCCGGATTCCATGTTTCTCACACTAGTCAATAAACTCATTTGAAGAATATCCTCCACTCCGGCCTGATCTTAAACACTTTAACTAGTGTCCACTGTCATTTGTTGGTATTGTGTTGTCATTGATGTCAATCGGTATGGGATGACTACCATTATGAGAGATTTATGTGCAACACTGTTAGGGAGGAGTATAGGTTGAGATATCTTTGTTATCACCTTGTGTTGTAGGACACCGATAAGGTAAGGAAGAGAATGACATTCAGATGAATGACCATTGGTGTCACCGAGACACAAGTTAGTGCTTGAGTTGTGTGGATGAAAAGGTAAGGTTACCGGTACCGGTATAGTGTGTCACTTGTAAGGAGAGTATGTCAACTGGTAAGTGATGTGTTGACATGGAGAAGACAAATCAACCAAGTTAGTGGTTGTCAACCGACAAGATTATGACTAGTGAACAAGCAGGATGAGCAAGATGCTTGAGCTGTTTGTGATGAAGAGGTGGGATGTTACCTAAATCACATCAACATAGAAGGAAAAGGATGAATAGGTCACCAGTATGTTGTGTAGATGCAGAATAACAAGACTCCCACTAGATAGAGATGCAGTCACCATGTGAAGAGATGATTGACAAATGAATGTGACCACACCGGATCACATGTTCCTGTTTGAAGATATGCGCACAAATAGGGAAGCCACATGAGTGCATTATAGGACAAAAATGACAAGGAATCACTACCACCAGTAAGTGGAGCTTATCTCCTATTATGCATAATGTGCATTAGAGTTCTGTGAGATAAAGAAGAAGAGGTAAAGGCAAGTTTCTGAAGGCTTACACCATATCTACTGACGAATCAAAGGAATGCCTCTAGTGCATGAAATCAGGGTTATGCACTAAACCAACTGAGAAGGCATGTTGGGATGTCATTGCAGATGAAGAGTGATGGGGTTGTCATCTCAATAAACTGGCTAAAATGATATTCAGTCTGATGATGAAGAAGGCAAAGTGGAGCAGCTGAAAATAGAGAATAAAACCGACATGCAAATGCCTTAGATGGAAACCACTATAGGTTGATGACATGATGTTATCAGGATGGCTACCGATAAGCATGAGAACCAGTAAGGAAGCAAAGAGGCTAAGAGTTGTGACTCCACCTAATAAGAATGAGAATGTTTTGGATGGACATGTCTAGTGACTAGTTAAGGAGTTACATCGATATTTCAACAAAGTGCAGACATGAGGAGTTAACTGGTAAAGAGTGAGATACTGGCAAGGTTAGTAAACCAACTAAAAAGATGAATCGGGTAAGTGTTTGTTCAATGATCCTATCTAAACCGACACTGATTCAAGCTGGAAGTTAGTTGACATGGATGCCACGTGGTGTCAAGGTGGCGGATTTGCATGCTGCAGTAGATGGAATATGCACTGATGAGGTAGTTGTAGAGTTGGTCGACATTAATGGTAGATCCCGTAAATCATGGGATGTGTTGCAGGGGTCTATGGCTTGAGGTCTAGAATACAACAGAGAGCCATCTTAGTGTGATTAAGGAGATCAAGGCAGATG
Source organism: Cryptomeria japonica (assembly GCF_030272615.1). Taxonomy (NCBI): domain Eukaryota; kingdom Viridiplantae; phylum Streptophyta; class Pinopsida; order Cupressales; family Cupressaceae; genus Cryptomeria; species Cryptomeria japonica. Next base: position 711,000,710 of record NC_081411.1, on the reverse strand, counting down.
AAGGAAACCACAAGACCAATCTTGGTTTTTGACCAAGAAATCAATCGACAGGGTAAAAAGTAGATTGCCAAAGATAGAAGGCATGATCAAGAAGACATGACAATGGTGGTGATGAGAAAATAGTTGTCTGGGTGATCAAATCGGACAAGATCTGATTGGATTTGGTTTTCCTCGAGGTTGATGAGGAAACCCTAACCGCCCATATTTTTGAATTGGATTTTGGCGGGAAAACCAAGTTATAAATAAGGAAGCCAAAATCATTGAAGGTTGTTGTTGGAGGATAGAAGATAGAGTTGCTGCAAAGTGATTGAGCATTGTTGATCAGTCTAAGTGGAAAAATAATAGAAGATAACTATGACTGAGAGAGTGTAGGTTAAACCGGTCATAGGGTTAACAATAAGTGAATCGGTATGGTTTGAGCAGCCACTATAGCAATTAGAGTGCATCTGAGGAGATAACTCATAGGTTCTTGTACCGATAGGAAGACAGTTGTGAGGACTAAAGAGAAGAGCAAAAGAAGAGTAGAGGTGAACCAATAGAGTTTACTGGCAATGTAGCAGTAGAAGAGTGAACTGGTGTAGCAGAGAAGGTGTCTCACTGGTAGAGTGAGGTATATGAAATGGTTACAAGATTCACTTGTAACAGTATGACTAATTTTGTAGTTGAAGCTATCATTGTGATCACTGAGTTGTAGCTCGGTGCAAGGGTTGCAGCTCCTTTGGGTTGTAGCCCATAAACAAGTTAGGGGTTGGTACTCCTTTGGTTGGTGCCCTAAATCAAGGATTGGTGCTCCTTGGGTTGGTGCCCTAAATCAGAGGTTGTAGCTCCTTGGTTTGGTACCCTAAACATTATAACAAATTTCATTGTGAGGCTGGATTGGAGTAGTAGACTCCAACAACATTGCTCATTGAGGTTTTTCCCTATTGGGTTTTCCTTGTACATACTGGTGTTATGTGATGTCCCTTTGTGTGAATGCATGTGTGTTTAGTCTCCTCACTAACTGGTAAGTCTACATTTAGCTAGAACTGTTAATCGGTATACCTTCATAGGGATAGTTAAAGGGAAAAGTTTGAGAACCACTGATTCACCCCCCTCTTAGTGGTGCATTGTGTCTAACATCATTTTCAACCATTCTTCTAAAAATATTGAATCTTTCAAATGCTCGTTATTTTTCATGCAAAAATATCACCCAAGTCATCCTTGAGTAGTCATCAATGAACAACATGAATTATCTCTCACTGGTCAGAGCCCTTGTCCTTGATGGCCCACACAAGTCTGTATGCACTAATTATAGAGGTCTTGAGGTATTGTACTCTTTTTTATTGAAACTTACTTTGATTTGCTAGCCTTTGATACATTCATCACAAAAAGTACTTGCTGGTTTTGTTATTTTTTGAATGTTTCTTACATACTGGTTCTTGCTTATCTTCACCAGATTGTCAAAGTTCACATGACCTAATATCCGGTGCCACAACCAAATTTCATCAACTTGTCCCATCATGCATTGGGACTCACAAAATTCCTTTTGATTGTAGACATTACCATATATTCTCTATCCTTCTGCCACAACCTGGCTGGTACTCTTATCTGACAATTGGTAGAGTCAAATGTGAACCTGTACCGTTTATCACACATCTAGCTTACACTCAACAGATTATGTTTCAATCCTTCCATGTAGTACACATCATGAGCCTTAAGCTTGCCATCAATATTGAATGTACCATGACCTTTAATCTTGATGGAAGAGTTTTCACCAAAGCGGACAAAACCACCATTCCAATCATCGAGATTGATAAACTTTTTCTTGTCTTCAGTCATGTGATTTGAGAAACCACTATAAACTACCCATAAATTCTTCCTTTCAGCATGTAGAGCAGTCTATACAATCAATCTTGACACAATCTTATCCTTCTCCTTCTCTATCCAAACCCATTTCTCTTCTTTCTTCTCCTCTTCTATCATCTTGTGTTTTAGTTTAGTCTCTATCTTTTGATCAGGTACTATTTTCTTTTGCTCACTTGTCCTAAGCTTACAATGCCTTGCTATGTGACCAAAATTTTAACACTTGTAACATCTTACATTAGCATTGGAATATGTATCCAAAGCATTCTTGTAAGGCATCTGCACACTTCCCCTACACTCATAACTCTTATGACCAAACTCATTGCAATTATAGCAAGTGACATTTGTACCTTGTAATGCATCAAATGAGTTTCTACTCTCAAAACTGGGATTTACATTCATTTTCCTATAGTCTATCATTCTATGACTGAAATTATTACATTGATGACAATAACCATGAAAGTTTGAAACATATCGATTAGATTGTCTTGGTCCTACAAATGACTGTCTCACTGGGGGTTTTCCTTTCATGCTGCTAACTCTAGTGAATCCTTCATGATCAGCTCTTGCATTTCTCCTTGGATCTTCATGTCGGTGCATTAAGTATGGTCTCCATTTCATTGATTATGTATATCATTTTGTGTGATGATTTTTGACAGCATCTACAAATGTCTCCTTGACAATATCTTTTCTTGTTGTGAATGTCTTCTTCTCTTCACCCTTATTTGAAGAAGTAAACAACATCTCCTTACTAGATGTGTCTTTTCTATTTGAACTTTGACCCTCTTCAAATCCTAAGCCACTGGTATCCTTAGATTTCTTATGTTTGCTCAACATCTTGTCTAAAGCTTTGGTGTTGCCTTCATATTTGCTTCTCACTTTCATTTCTTCCTTACTTTTCTCTAATTCCTTCTGGAGCTTGACAATTTCTTCTTCTAGGTTCTGATTCTCCTTCTCCTTTTTACTCAAACCAGTGCTAGTAACTTCATAGATCCTCATTGTTTTCTTGGACTCTTCAAGATATTTCTCCAACATTTCTTGTTCTTCAGCTGCAGCCTTTTTCACCTTCTTCAGAGCTCTTGTTATTTTCTTCAGCTCTTCCAAGGCACTGATGAGCTCTACTTCAAGATCTACTTCTCCCTCCTCAATTACCAAAACCTCTTGGGCCATGAAAAGGGTTGCACTAACATCATCTTCACTCCAATAGTCATCTAAGACACTCTCCTCATCAGTGGTATCATTTTCATGTGTGTAAAGATTGTTTCGCTTCAGGCTATCCCTTCTACCATACCAGTAGACATTCTTCTTCCTTTCTTTATCGTATGATCTACTACCACTTGATTGATCATATTCCTTCTTATCACCATAGGGACATTTGGCAGCAAAAAGTCCAATCTTTCCACAGTTGAAACATTTTAGGGGCAGCTTGCCTTTGTATTTGCCTGAACCCATCTTGAGTCTTCTAACAAAGTTTTCCATGTTATCATCAGAGTCTTCACTAGCTCCATCATGAGCAGACTCTTCTTTTCATTTTCTTAATGTTTTGAATTCAGCCTCTTTCTTCATAGCCTCAATACCATCATTCCTCATTTCATAAGTAGCTAGGGAACCATACAATTAATCCATTGTAAAGAATTTTAGATCTTTTTCTTCTTCTATTGTAAAAACCTTAGTATCATACTTAGGTGTAAGGGATATAAGTACTTTCTTCACTACCACCTCATCTTTTATTTCTTCTCCAAGCCCTCTAATGGTGTTTGTCATTTCATCAATCCTTTGGAGATAGTCAGCAATCTTCTCTTCATCTCTCATCTTCAAACCCTCAAGTTGTGCACTCAATGTCTGTGACTTGGCTTCCTTGACTTTAGCATCACCTTCAAATATTTTCTACAACTTATCCCAAGTTTCTTTTTGTAGATGAGCAATGTGTGACCTTATCAAACTCATTATCAGATAGCCCACTAAGAATAGCATTCTTTGCCTTAACATTCTTCTCATATTCCTTCTTAGCATTTGGATGAGTAGGACGATTATTAGGGATAGTATACCCATTCACAACCAACATCCATACATCACAACCTAGAGAAGACAAAAAAGGTTTCCATTCTTCTACTCCAAAAGGCATAGTTGACACTAGCAAACATAGAGGCTTTTGAGGAGGTTGATTCATTTCTTGCCATTGTGAACACTTAACAAGATCTACCCAAGCTAGAGAATGCTTTGAAAAAATAGGGTACCTAGGCTCTGATACCAATTTTTGGACACAATGGATCACTAAGAGGGGGGCGAATCAATGATTTAAACATTTTTCACTTAATCAGAGCTATACCGGTTCAAATGAAATAAACAAAATGTAGACTGGTTACCAAAACAATGCAAACAAGGTGTGTAGGAGAAATATCTAAAGGATTAATACACTACACACATGGAGATGCAACACACAACACTAGATGTACGAGAAAAACCCAATGTGGGAAAAACCTTGGTGATAATAGTTGTTGGAGATCTTTTGCCCCAATCCAGCCTCACAATGAAAAGCCCTGATAACAAATTTTAGGGCACCAACCTAAGTAGCACCAACCCCTGATTTATGAGATTCAACTCAAAGGAGCACCAACCCCTACACAATTTATAGGCTACAACCTAAGGAGCTACAACCCTCACACTAAGCATCTACTTAGTGTATACAATATGAAAGATTCAGTATACAAATGAGATCCTATTGCAAATGAAGTTTTGCAACCTTCCAAAGCTTTCCACTAGTGGTTTCTATCTTACCGGTTTGTATCAACTCAACACACACTGCAACTTAGCCTTCATGTTGGTTCTAACTCTCCTTAATCTTCTCTCCCTCGGTTTTGCTGAATTCAAATCACACTTGGTCACCCTCTATCGGGTACTGCGTCTTTTAGTTTGTCACCTTTGCATTCTATGCTCACTCTGTTGGTTTGTTCCTTACACCAGTTTACCCTTCTTCTCCTTACTGGTACTATCTTCACTCACAAAATACTTCAAGTGTTTTTCTCTTCGGATTTCAGATAGCAATTTCACTCTTTCAACAACAACACTATCTTTCTTAGGTTGCAATATTTAAACTAAAGATTTCCCGCCAAAAACCAATTCAAACAGAGGGTGGCTAGGGTTTCCTTCTACCGACCAGTTCTGCATCCAATCTGATCTGATTCACTTTGGATCTCACATCTACGTTGGAGGAATAAGTTATCATGCATTTCCATCTGTCCAAAGTGCCTTTTCCAAAAATAGCAAACACAACCATGATTTTCAGCCTTGAAATTTGTCGACTTATTTATGACCCAACCTTTTCCTTCTCGAGGTCCTCCTGCAATCTGATTTCCTTGCTTCGATCTAGGCAGCAAGAGCTCCCTAATATTTCTTTGTTGTTCATTCTTCCTTGAGCCGCATCAATCTATTATTGATCCATGATTTGTGGTTGTTTCATTTAATATCGATTAACTACTCCAACAACCATGTCATTGGAAATTTCACTGACCTCTACATGCACACCACCTTAGCTCTATGTGGCATCACATTAGCATACACTCAGCTCACTGACACAAGGTCGGTTTAAAATTTAACATTCAACAAACTCATACTGGCACAAGCCCTTATTGGTGAGACCTTCTCCTACTACTAACTAACAGTATACACTACGCCGGTAGTACAACTTCACCTCCAGTGGTTTGTGATCTCTTTGACACTCTGCCTCTTTATCACAAACATTATCACTAGCAAACAACCAACCTTTATATCAGTTACAATTTGTCATGCCAACACACAACTTCATATCACCTCTTATCAGTGATGTTACTGATAGCCTCAATACCTACTTGTCTTCCACCATACCGGTTGACAAGCCTTCATGTTAATCTTCCTTATGTCGGTTCAATCTTCTTCGTACTAGGTGACATACCTCTATCAATAGTCTACAATACTGATTGATATCAATGAAAACTCAATGCCAACACTAAATGGATTAAAGAACTAGACCAGAAGACACAAAGAAAAGGAAATGGTAGTAGCAGTAGGATATTCTTGGGTAAATGTTTCAAGTGTGGGGAAACTAGACATAGATTTTATGAGTGTTCTTAGGGTAACAAAGGAATGACAAGGAGTTTCTTAGCATGTAAGGAGCAAGAAACCAAGCTAAAAATGCGAGTATGGTGGAACTAGAGCAAGGAGAATCCCTTATGTTTAGAAGAGTTGTGCATAGCAGAGAGGAGACCTAACCTACACAATGGAAGAATATTTTATGGACTATATGCAAATCAGGAAGTAAGTGTTGTAAGGTTATTGTGGATAGTGGAAGTACCGATAATCTAGTTTTGAGGAGATGGTAGAGAAGCTTGGTTTGAAGAGACTTGAACACCCTTGTCCTTATAAGGTGAGTTGGTTGAAG